>NC_081407.1:423595471-423895471 GCF_030272615.1 Cryptomeria japonica
GATAGAGCACTTGCACAAAGACAAAGACTTGATGATCCACTTCAACAAGATACATGGGCATTTGGTGGGAGGCTTCCATGTGTTGATAGAAAGTTGACTGACAATGTGAAGGAAGAGATTCAACAATTTTGGCACTCTAATTCTAGAGTGTCACCCAATGTAAAGGACGTTTTGAAATTAAGAATCGACAACCGAGACCGCACACCGCATCCCAAACATTTCTTGGAATCAAGCCAAACAATGTTGTACAAATTTTTTTGTGAATTACATCCAACTTTGCAAATATCACAGAGGCCCTTTGAATCTTTGAAACCATTTTATTGTGTTCCTCTTAAGATTCACAATACCTGTTGTTGCAAGTACCATGTGGAGTTTTCAATGTACCATGAACTTTTATGTCATATTCGTTCTACGATGCATACTAATGAGATGTTGCAGGAGTGTGGTGCAATGTTATTTCCAAGATCATCAAGAGACTTGCAAGATCTATTTTTATGCCCTAGAGATGATGGCTACTATTTCTATAGAAATTATTGTTTGAATGAGAAGTGCTTAGAATGCGGTGGGTTGTCAAAGTTTGTTTCATGTTTTCATGAGGGCAGTGAACACGAGTTTGGAAATAATTATGTTGAGAAAAAAAGATACGAGACAGTGAAATATACTGTGAAGAGTGGAGGTGAAGGTTCTAGATGCGAATTAGTCTCAAGAGAAGTGAGTTTTGCTGATTTTATTTTGGATTTTATGGAAAATCTTTTCTACAAGTATGCAAGGCACACCCATAGGTCTCAGTGGTTGGATCAATAGTTCAAGATGTGTAAGAACTCTTTCCCGATTGGCACTATTGTATCGGTGGTTGATTTTGCGGAGAACTATACATTGCAACCACAGAATGAGGTACAGTCTCAGTACTACAATTCAGTCCAGATTGCTATTTTTGTTCACATTACATATAGACATGCTCCTGATAGTACAAAAGAGGATAGGAAGATAATCAAGGAGTATCATTTTTATATGAGTGATGATAGATCACACTCCTCCGAGTATGTGCAACATTCTTTCGAGAATTTTTTTGAGTTCTTGCATGAGAAAGATATTGCAATTGACCGACATATAATATGGTCAGATAACTGTACGGGTCAATTCAAGAATGCGCGTATGTTTTATTGGTTGAGTAGAATGCATGTGGAGAGGCGTATACCTCATATTTGGTGTTTTTTTGAGGTGGGGCATGGGAAGGGAGAGCATGATGGAGCAGGTGCATGTTTGAAGAGAGCTCTAGTTAAGGAGCAATTGAGGATTTCAGGTGCAAATTTCTCTGATGCACATTCTATTGTTGATGGGTGTAGTTTAGCATTGTCACATGGAGGTACTCTTGATTCAGCAGTGAGCAGATTCTTTTGGTTGGTTGAGGAGGGAACAGTGGGAGATAGATTGGATTGTCAAACAATTAAAGATTCTTCAAAGATGCATTCATTTCTCAGCTTAGATGCAAGTACATGGACCATTTGGACATGAGCGTTGGCTTGTTTTTTGTCAGAGTTGTCTTTAGTGTGATTGGGATCAGTGTGAGTCAAGTGAGTGGGTTGATACATGGGTTCCCCACTATCTAACTCCTTTATCTCAAACAATATCCTTGTCAAACGATGACATGGAAAGTTCACTTGAGTATGATTGTCTATCAGATCTTGTACAACTAGGACATGTTTTTGCAGTTGTTGCACCACAAGGGAATGAAGAGAGATCAGAATATTGGTTGGCATGATGTGTACAGGGAAAACAAAAGCTAACACAACCAGTGACAGATGATGATGGGTTCACATATCCTACAGGTTTAGTTGTTGTTGTGGGAAATTGGTTGCGAACATACATGATTAGAAAGAATGGCATACCTGCATTTGAAGACTATGAGAGACACAAAACCATTATAATGTATTCACACCTTATTATAGCTACAAATGTCAAGTTGTTGAAGCATCAAGAAAAACCGAAGACCAAAGAGCTATGGACAATGACTACTGCTGATCATGAAGCAATACTAGATACTCTTAAACAAAGAGATGACCCTTCAGGAACACTTGAGTAGTAGGTCTTTAATGGTGCCTTATTTTTTATCATGCATTTCATTTGAAACAATGATCTTTAAACCTTAATGTTCAAGTTTGTTACGTGTATATTAAGGATGTGTTCAAAATGCAGGTCTATTGATGAATGTTTTTTTTTGACAACACAGTTTTTGCATGCACATAGCAAGTACACTCGATATAATTGGAAGGGACGTATTTTTGCAACATGACTTATTATCATGCATTTGATGAGCTTTACAATTTTTGTTATTAGAGAACACTATTTGATAATTTTTATGATATAATTATCGCATAACCTTTATGCTCATGAAGGTATTTTTTGATGATATACAATAGTATCACATTACGATTTTTGCGTCAACATAGTGGGTTCTGTTGATATAATTCGAAGGGACGTATTTTTATGGTATATGATCCCACCTTTTCATTTATTATCATGCATTTTAGTTGAAGTGATTATCATAAATCCGTTATGTTCATCCATGCATTTTATGTGTAGACTAACAATTCTTAAAAATATAGGTTCATGCTAGATCATTCGTTGTTGACGAGACCCTCTCTTGGTGATGGTACATATTCCTTTGTGCATTAATGAGATTAAATTGTGGGTCTTGTTGTATTTATTATCATGAAGACGATTCAAATGCATGTGGCCATGACACATCTGCAGTGGATCAAATTGTCATGACAGATGATCTATTGAATCAAACATTTGACATTGATAGTCAAGTAAATAGGTTAATGTTGGGCCTTCAACATCAACACCTACTAGTCAAAGTGGTCATTGAACTTTCACTCAGGTAACCTTGTCTATTTTTATTCATTAATGGTTTATAAAATAAAGTCAGTTAGATTTTGGCAATTGAATAACATTGTTTCATTTTCAGATGCTGACATCAGATGCACCTAATATTCTCTCCACAATGGAGCATGGTGTTCTCTAGCAGTAGCATCTTTGATGCTTTTGACAGTAGTATGATTCAGATTAATAAATTTCTAATTTGATGCTTCCCATAGGGCTTTGCAACTTCAGATTGTGAGTGTGCCCCTGTTACAAATGAATTGTACTTTAATCGACATAGATGGTCTATGATGGCTTTTTTGTAAGACTATATGGTTTTATTACATATATTGTACTTTAATCGACATATAACAATATCCAAGTGGTGGTTGGCATGAGCTTGAATATGGTAAGTTGTATGCATCTTGAAGTTGAATATCATATGTTGTATACATCTTGAAGTTGAACTTTGATTAGACTTTTTTAGCATTTGGTGAATCATAAATGTCATTTTATTATTAATCTTGTGAGTGTGAGGTGTAGGAATAAATATCAATTACTTTGAAAGTCATGGATGGTTGTCCTCATATGATAACCACCAGATGGTTGTGCCTTATGAAGAAAAGCTGAATAGATAATAACTAATTGAGAACATCAATTCAAATCCATAATCTAGAGGATACTAATAACAGATCTTTGTATATTTATTTTTTCTAATAATGAAACAGGTACAACTGTATTGAGATAAAATGAAGCTTTTCTCTCATATGAAGATGCCACATTGGCAAATTGATCTTTATTATAATACACAAGACATAAGTAAAATCAAAATGCTCTCAGGGTACAGTTTTGGACTTGAACCATATTGCATAAATCTCAAGGCTTCAACTTGATTACCATTAAAGGTTTTCTGATTGTTTACAAAATATCCCTTCATATCCCTTCAAGGATATCACATGCGTAGGGTATGAGGGGGGGAAAAGTAGGAGCATGCGTAGGGTAATTATGCCTAACTGGACATGTCGGAGCTGACCATTCGTCATCGCGACGAGCTGAATGAGAAATCGACCAGGTGACAACATTCCATTGAGTGAGACTGACGATTTTTTTGCCAACCAAAAAATTGCTGCCCTAATAAAACCGTAGGGCAACTTGAAATACCGAGATAGGCTTTTGTAGGGACCCCTCTCATGGCCCCGTAGGTTCAAATGGATCATTCGCAGGTGCCACAGATTCTGAGTTAGGGCCTGTCAAAGTTTGACAATTTTGAGCACTTAGGGCGCTCAAGGGACGACGCCGGTAGGGTATGACCCCGAGCGTTCGATCGAGTGGGGGGGCAAAATAGGTGCATGCGTAGGGTAATTATGCCTAAATGGACATGTTGGAGCCGACGGTTCGTCATCGCGATGAGCTGAACGAGAAATCGACCAGGCGACAACATTCCATTGAGTGAGACTGATGATTTTTTCGCCAACCAAAAAATTGCTACCCTAATAAAACCGTAGAGAAACTTGAAATATCGAGATAGGCTTTTGTAGGGACCCCTCTCATGGCCCCATAGGTTCAAACGGATCATTCGCAGGTGCCATAGATTCTGAGTTAGGGCCCGTCAAAGTTTGACAATTTTGAGCACTTAGGGCGCTCAAGGGATGACGCCGGTAGGGTATGACCTCGAGCGTTCGATCGAGTGGGGGGGAAAAATAGGAGTATGTGTATGGTAATTATGCCTAACTGGACATGTCAGAGCCGACGGTTCATCATCGCGACGAGCTGAACGAGAAATCAACTAGGCGACAACATTCCATTGAGTGAGACTGACGATTTTTTTGCCAACCAAAAAATTGCTGCCCTAATAAAATCATAGGGCAAATTGAAATACCAAGATAGGCTTTTGTAGGGACCCCTCTCGTGGCCCCATAGGTTCAAACGGATCATTCGCAGGTGCCACAGATTCCGAGTTAGGGCCCGTCAAAGTTTGACAATTTTGAGCACTTAGGGCGCTCAAGGGACGACGTCGGTAGGGTATGACCCCGAGCGTTCGATTGAGTGGGGGGAAAAATAGGAGCATGCGTAGGGTAATTATGCCTAACTGGACATGTCAGAGCTGATGGTTCGTCATGGCGATGAGCTGAATGAGAAATCGACCAGGTGACAACATTCCATTGAGTGAGACTGACGATTTTTTTGCCAACCGAAAAATTGCTGCCCTAATAAAACCGTAGGGAAAATTGAAATACTAAGATAGGCTTTTGTAGGGATCCCTCTCATGGCCCCGTAGGTTCAAACAAATCATTCACAGGTGCCATAGATTCCGAGTTAAGGCCTGTCAAAGTTTGACAATTTTGAGCACTTAGGGCGCTCAAGGGACGATGCCGGTAGGCTATGACCCCAAGCGTTCGATCGAGTGGGGGGGAAAAATAGGAGCATGTGTAGGGTAATTATGCCTAACTGGACATGTCGGAGCCGATGGTTCATCATCCCGACAAGCTGAACGAGAAATCGACCAGGTGACAACATTCCATTAAGGGAGACTGACGATTTTTTCGCCAACCGAAAAATTGCTGCCCTAATAAAACCGTAGGGAAACTTGAAATACCGAGATAGGATTTTGTAGGGAACCCTCTCATGGCCCCATAGGTTCAAACGGATCATTCATAGGTGCCATAGATTCTGAGTTAGGGCCCGTCAAAGTTTGACAATTTTGAGCACCTAGGGCGCTCAAGGGACGACATCGGTAGGGTATGACCCCGAGCGTTCGATCGAGTGGGGGGGCAAAACAGGAGCATGCATAGGGTAATTATACCTAACTGGACATGTTAGAGCTGACGGTTCATCATCGTGATGAGCTGAACAAGAAATTGGCCACGCGACAACATTCCATTGAGTGAGACTGACGATTTTTCGCCAACCAAAAAATTGCTGCCCTAATAAAACCATAGGGAAAATTGAAAAACCAATATAGGCTTTTGTAGGGACCCCTCTCATGGCCCCATAGGTTCAAACAGATCATTCACAGGTGCCACAGATTCCGAATTAGGGCCCGTCAAAGTTTGACAATTTTGAGCACTTATCGCTCAAGGGACGACGCCGGTAGGGTATGACCTCGAGCGTTCGATCGAGTGGGGGGGCAAAACAGGAGCATGCGTAGGGTATTGTTCATTGAATGAATTTTATTGTATTTTTGATTAAATGAATTGTATTGTTCATTAAATAAATTGTATTGTATTGTTCATTAAATGAATTTTATTGTTCATTATAAAAACAACACTTACGATGAAATGAAATGAATTGTATTGTTCATTAAATAGCCATTATTAACCATTGTTAATTATTGGAATGAAGATTAAAGATTTCCATGATAACACCACACACAGATGAGCAACAATTTATATGATCGAATATCAACTTCTGTATATATAAAAATGTCGAATGATTACAAATGTATGTCCATACACAAATATGGCATAAACACCAACTGAAACAAAATGTATGTCTAAATACGTGAATGTATGTCCATATACAAAATATACATGCCAACTAGACATGTAAGCATCCCAAAACTATCTATAACATCCTAAGCTGCTGATGGATCATCAAAATCGATCCTCTTCGCCGCACTGCTCGACTTTGAAGGATCCTGCACAAGAAAAACAAACCACGATTAATATTAGTTATATTATATAATTCACATTCGAAAAGTTAACATAAAAATGAACTATTTAATTGAACTATTCATGTTTACCTCATCTCCATGTTTTCTCTTCAGCTTTGCAGGACTCTTGATGTATGTCTTCGGTAGAGGAGGTATGTTTTGAATATTTTCATAAACAACCTACATATGTTTAGAAACATGACATTGATACAAGTTAGCATATAATTGTCACTGATAATAACAAATTATATCTACTAATCAAAAAATAAAATAAATACACATCTACTCGAGGCATCTCTTCTTCTTCTTTAGGTATATTGGGTGTAGTCATCAAGGATGTGAAGCCAAGGATTCTTTGTATATATACACAACAAGTATATGAAACTATCAATCTATGTCTAGACATGTATAATCACTATAAGTTATTTAAACTATTAATTCAATCATATTTGCATTAAATTACCTTTCCCTTGTCTCCAATTGCACTACCAAATCCTAGATCACACTGCACCACACTCGTGCTACTTGTGCCCTACAAGAGTAAAATAAGATATACATGCAAGTCACTACATAATCTAATTAATACAAATATAAATGATGAGCATGTATGTACAATAAAATACAAACGACTAGGTGCAATAATATATGTACCGTCAAGCTATCGAGGCCAAATGAAATGGCCGACAAGGTGCCCTCCTGAATCTGTCTCAACTCATCCTCGGTCATCAACTGTTAAATAGACCATGTAAATAAAAATTAGTACTTAATATTATCTAATTTATAAATATTTAATTAAAATATAACATGAACTATGAAAATACAAATCTTACCAATACATCATCAATGTATGATGACGGTGCCTCCTCGCCTCTAGCATGTGAGGACTCCCCAGGGTATCCTCCAGTTTGTGTAATAGCCTCTGGTGCATCATGCATCTCATGCACCTCGTAATCTGCACTGTCCATGGCAGGATCAACGGGCTGTCCAATTGGACCCAAGCATATGTGCCCACACATGACACAACTATGTGGCACGCATATGTGTGGAGCCAAGGATGACGTGTCAGCACCACCCGACGCACCGCTACCATCAAAAGTAGGCTGAGCTACTAACGCAGCCTGAGAAACCAAAAGGCTACTCAAAGAGTGAATAGTCGATATGGTCTGTGAAGCTGCCTCACAAATGATATTAGGATGCTAAACTGCAGGTGGGGGATCAACAGGAGGAGGGGGGACATATGGGCCCTGGAATACTCTGACTGCCCAAGGTCTATTTTGGGGCATACCTAAACGTACACCCTGGAAAGGTTGGATGTCAAAGTAGTTCACATGTTTCTGTAAAACAAACTCAGCATACAATTTTTTTGTGAAATAGAAGGGGATATCAAGATTGTTGTTGGGTGGTTTGTCGAAAACCATCCACCAACGATCCCAAAAGTTTTTCACAATCCCATCATTTGTGCACCATTTGATAGAAAGTTTTGTTTTTTGGGATCTACAGGCTGACCAGTATGGGGATTGACAAACAATGAGGCGATTTCGGCTTTGGATATCTCAAGATCCTTGATATCCTTATACGACAAGCCATCTGCATATTTTTCCTTCATAGAATCTCACCACAAAAGGGCGGCATCGTGCTCCTCAGTCATGGTTTCCATACTTTTTACGATCGACGTGAGAGGATCAAACAATGGGTTTAGATGAGGGATCCTACAATATACTTCTACAATCCCCCTCAATTCATTCAAATTTTGTGCAATCAAATCTTGAATTGAGGGGGGGTTTGACAAATGAGGGTTTGGTTGTTGCAGTTGTGGTTGGTCAGTGTTTTCATTGTTATCTCCCATTTTTAACCTAATTGAATGTAAACAATTAAATTTATCTAACAAATTTAAACAATTAGGTATTTGATTTAAAAAAAACCTAGTTTTCATGAAAAAAAACCATATTTTCAATGAAAAATCAAATAAACATTCACAAAAAATACAAAAAATGAATGAAAATGATTCAAAACGATAAAATTCTTACCTCTAAATCAATTTTTTAGCAATTTTTTGTCAAAAAACCAGATATTGGATGTAGCGGATATCGGATTTTGACAAATTCACGTGACCCGTGAGTTAAAAATGACTCACGGGACTGTCGCTGTCTAAATATAAAAGTCTCAGAAAATCGGATATCCGATTTCAACACTTAAATTATTTTTAAATAACATATATTATATAATATAATAATATATTATATAATATATTATTATATTATATAATACGTATTGTATTATATTATATATATTATAACATAATATAATATAATATAATATTATATTATATTATATTATATTATATTATATATTATATATTATATTATATTATATATAACATAATATAATATTATATTATATATAATATAATACAATATTATATAATATATAATATAATATAATATTATATAATATAATATAATATTATATTATATTATATTATAATATAATATAATATTATATTATATTATATTAATATAATATAATATAATATTATATTATATTATAATATAATATAATATAATATTATATTATATTATAATATAATATAATATTATATTATATTATAATATATAATATAATACAATATTATATAATATATTATATAATATAATATTATATTATATATAATATAATATAATACGTATTATATAATACA
The DNA here is from genome assembly GCF_030272615.1 of Cryptomeria japonica. Classification (NCBI taxonomy): domain Eukaryota; kingdom Viridiplantae; phylum Streptophyta; class Pinopsida; order Cupressales; family Cupressaceae; genus Cryptomeria; species Cryptomeria japonica. The sequence continues at coordinate 423,604,687 of NC_081407.1, forward strand.
TAACATATAATATATATTTTAAATTAAAATTACAAATAAAAATCGGATATCCGATTTTATCCGATATCCGATTTGCATAGGTAATTACCAGGCCAAGGTGTACTGACACCCAGGCCAAGCAAAAAGTCAACACGGATTTTCGCATTTTTAGGCGAGTGAGGAAGGCTATTTTTTTCACATCGCCACTTTTTGGCCCCCCTTGATCCTGCACTAACCCTTATCCCAGACAATTTAGTAGGTTGCCCTACTACGAGAAACTACAAATTGTGCATTTGTTTGATACTATGCATATTGGAAAGAATATAATAGAGACATTATGGAAATTATTGGATGGAAGTCGTGACAAAGAAAAAATTGTCAAAATTGGTAGTGACATTAGAGAATCCAATCATGTAATGAAAAAATGTCATTCAATAAAATAGCGATGGAGACCAGATTAATATAACTGCCCTTCCTTGGTTATTAATGGAGCAACAAAGCAATGCTATAAAAGAAGTCATATGAAAAATTCAATTTCTCATAGGATTGTTGCAAACATAAACAATCTCATAACAAAGAAAAGTGAATTTGGGCCAGGGATGAAAATGCATGATTGGCATACCTTTAAGGTAATTCATGTTCTTGTGTATTTACTATATATTTGTATACTGCATGTACTTTTCATTGTATTATTTTAGAAAACAATGAAAAAGATCATTTTATAATTGTTGCAGTACGTTCTACCTCTATCTCTCACAGACCACTTCGATAATAATGTCAAGCAAGTTATATGTGATCTTGGAATAAGTAATGATATTTGTTCAATTTGTAGTGATATTATTGTTGGCATATGCACACTCCAATGAGACATTGTATGTGATTGAAGGTTTTATCATTGATGGCAACCTTGCAATCCTATGATACCGACAAAGGCATTATACCGGCATCAGCAGATCACACCCTACACCGACACTCAGGACACCGACACCGACACAAAGAAAAGAAATATATCGACACAGAGGCCGATAGGATTATGCTATATTATTATTGTAAAAACTTTGTAAGTCGACTTGGCAAATTGTAAAAAGACTCTTATATATAAAAGAGATCATTGTAGACATTTTGTAATGAGTGAGGAACATTGAGGAAAAATATTAGGCAGACCTATTATGCGAAATATAGGCTAAGGGTTTATGTAAGAAGTAGAGCAGCAACCGGTACTAGATCAGGCATTATAGATGATATTGTAAAGCAGTACAAGATATTGGATTTGTATAATCCTCATTGTAAGTCAGTGAGACTTCCCATTGAGAAGTGAGCTCTAGGCAGTTGGCCTTTCTGCATGTGCAGGCCCCTATTGTAAGTAATATTCTCTTATTGGCCAGTGAGTGAATATTGTGGGTCACAAATCCCACCGAGGTTTTTCCCACACCAAGTTTCCTTGTTAAATCCTTGTGTTATGGTGTGTTTTTCATGTGGATGTTCTTAATTCTATTTATTGCATTATTTCTTGCATATCGGTACACTGTTATAAAATGTTCTGCATGTTTTAAATTAAGAAATTCTATACACCGGTTAGATACTGATTCACCCCCCCTCTCAATAATTGTGGGATTCCTAACAATTGGTATTAGAGCTTGGTCTTCTATTTTCCAAAGCCTAACAGCTTGAGGAAGATCTTGACATCGGTAAAGATGGAGAATTTGATGAAGCAACTTGAAGGAGCTCTTACAGACTATGATGTAGAGAAATTGAAAAATATCAAACTAGAAGATGATTTAAGGCCAGCTTGGGATATCATTCAGGCACTTCAACAAAATTTTACTGTTGCAAGAAATAAGAGAAGAGAACTTTGTGAAAAATTGCAAAATGAGAATGATAAAAGGAATCACTTAATGATATATTAAGCAAGTTGAAACAAGAGAACATGACAACAAAGAATGAGATGCAGGATATGACTATGAGATTTTGCAAAGAGATTGAGGATAGGAAGAAGAATGAAGAAGAATTGACCAGAAGACTAAGTGATGCAGCAAATGAGAACACAAGACTTAGCTATGAAAATGACATTTTGAAGACAGATCTGATGCATACTCAAAATGACTCAAATGAACTGATGAGACAAAAAGAAGTCTTAGAAAGAGAACTAGAAACTGCAAATCAACATAAAGAAAAATTCAAGAAAAGCTCAGAGGAACTTGGCACCTTGCTGAAGAATCAAAAACCTAAAGGTGACACTTCTGGAATTGGCTTTGAAGTTGGTGAAAGCTCCGGTACTGCAAATACTTAGGATCACAGCAAACCGGTAAGACAACCTAATGCTTATAAATTCAATGGAAAATGCTTTAACTGTAATAAGTATGGTCATAGAGCATATGAATGTAGATCTAGAAATTATCATAATATCAACACACCCACTGGTCAATGTTCTAAATGCAACAAAGTTGGTCACAACTCTGAAAATTACAGAATGAATGTGAGATGTTATGTTTGTGGAAGATTTGGACATTTATCTAATCAATGCAGAACACAAACCGACATAGGTTATGGGAAAGCTATTCAGAAGAATAATGTAACTTGTTATGCATGTAACAAGATTGGGCATATTGCAAAATTCTGTAGAAGTAAAGGAACACCGATAGAAAACAAAAGTTCTAGCTTGAAAGGTAAATAAAAAGTCGAAGAAGTTAAGAAAGAATTATCAAAACAATGGATTAGAAAAGTTAATCTAAATATTGGGAATACTCCTCCACCAGTAGAACAAACTAATGCTTCACCGGAAGGACAAAGTGATGCTTCACTGGCAAGATAGAGTAGTGCTCCACTGGCAGGAAGTTCTTTATCTAATTGAAGAGAGTTTCCTTGAGGGTTTGGCAATCAAATGACACATGTGCTATTATTCCCTTGGTTAGAGATAAGAAGTTGAAAATTACTTTTTACCGACAGACAATGTTAAGAAAATACTTAACCGGCATGCATTTGATGTGGTAGATGGAAAAAAGACACTATAAAATTGAGGTTTTGGCTCCATTCCATTTCACCGAGATTTCAAACCTACGAAGAGTGCAAAGATTCCGAGCTAAGGCATTTCGAGCAAGAGGCAAGAATACTCCAAGAATTCATCCATCCTAAAGGCAGTAAAAGGTATTTAATCATGGCATCCACCTCTGCAATTGAATATATAGCAAACCCTACTATTATCAAAGTGATAAAAAGACCTAGGCCCGTATTTCAATTAGTTCCTGAGGTAGCAAAGAAAGATGATACCTTAGGTGCTTTTTCTCAAATTCCCAAGGGAGTTGTTTATACCGAAGACCCCAGAATTTACATCCACTGCAACATTGAGGAACTAGGAGATGAAGAGATTAAAACCATGTTTAAAACTATGATATGTGATAAAACTGGCAATATAAAAGATGAACACAAGATCATTGAAACCCTAGGATTTACAGAGATCCTTAGCATTCCTAAATTCCCCAAGGATGTGATTAGGATAGTCTTAAGTAGGGTACATGGTGAATTTTTCTGGTTAAATGCAATCCACAAAATCACTAAGGAAGCTATGAAAGCTGTCACAGGGTTACCGACCACCGGTAAAAGGCTAGATAAAACCAAGAAGGTATCCAATGACCTAGTTACAAACCTAACTGGTGCAACATTCGACAAAAGGTCCCTAAGAGTTAATGATGTAACAGACATTAATGTGAGATTTATCAGCATGATACTAGGGTATAAAGCTACTCATGCAAATAGACTCAATTCAGTTTCAATTTTATGCATTAAGAGTGCTTATGATATGGTCACAGAAAATGCAAAGATTGATATATGTGAATGGTTAAAAGATGAATTACTTGACAACCTTGGCAAGATTAAGAAGGACAAGAAAGGAACTTTCAAGTTTGGAAATCTGTTAGTATGTCTGATGCTACATATAACAAAACAAGTTCCCGGTATAGGCTACAAAGAACTTGGTTATGATATACCGATAGGTAAATAGTTAACAGAACTATTCAATAACATGGGAGAAAACAAGGAAAACAATATTCATGACTTTTTTCGAGCTTTAAAGGCCAAAATGAAGAAAAGAATCAGGTTATCACAAAAGATTGTCAATAAATACAAAGATGAAATATGCTTTGTAATCAAGAAGGATGAAATCTGGATGGAAGTAGTCATCCCTAGGACAGTTTGGGTAAGCGAGATGGGCTATGAAATAGATGATCACATAATTGAAACATATGCTAAAGCACTTCTAGAAGCCCCCAGAGAACCTAATGAAGAAATATTTGGTAGTGCAGAAACTATTGAAAGCCAAATACAATCAAAGAAAAGAGTGAAAAAGGTTGAGGCAGTTGTAAGGAAAGGTTCCAGACAAGCAAAGGCCATCAAAGAAGATGTGTTGAAGAAAACCGGTATAACAAAGGATGAGTTAATAGCTCCCCAACCTGAAACTCACCTATCACTGGTAGGTACTTCTTCTAGGAGTGACATGCCTGCAACTTTCAAAAGAGTTGTAAGGAAAAGAGATCCCTCACCGGCAACCACACCCTCACCCAGGAGGACAAGACAAAAACAACAATCAGTGAGATCTCTGGTAAGAAAGGCTACACCAAAGAAGAAGAAACTGACACCCAAAAAGAAGGAGAGGACAAACAAAGACTTGGCCCCTCTTGATATACTACTGAATGAAGTTACAGAGGAAGGTAAAATGAAAAATATAGAGAAAATATATGACACTTTAACAGCTGATGAAAAAGAACAAGTTGAAAATAGTGTTATATTGCACATGGATATGTATAATAAGTTTTTGATGGAAGTAGTAAATGAAATTCCAGATGAACTATTTAAGAGACTAGAAGCAAGAAGACAAGCAGCAATAGAACTAGACAAGAAAATAAAGATTGAAAAGCTACTTGTAGTTTATCCGGTAAACTCGCCCAAAGAAATTGATGACCTAATTGCTCAAGCCAACCTGTTAGTATTTTCTACTGCACACTGGCACATTGCTTTAAGGGTTGGAAGAATTAATGAGGTGACTAAGGAAACAGAAAATGGATGGGATATATTCTTAGTTGAAAAAGAAAAACAAGAAGAATACAGGAACCCCAAACCCATAAAAGTTTATCAGAAAGATAGAGACAAGGGTAAAGGTAAAGTTGGTGGACCACCTAGTATCAAGGTTAGAGACAACTTACCCCCACCTCCTTTGATTACTCCACCAGTAAAAACAACAGCTATAGAAGATCAATCGATAGCTGAGAATATGGATGTAGAGGATGGTAATACTAATCCTGAAGTCTTATATAATGTGGATGTTGATACTCAAAAGATCAACATAGTGGTAGACGAAGATACAACTGATAAGACTGACATGGCTAGTGAGCCTCCGGTAGCAGAGCAAACTGAAAACACACAGGAGAAACCAACAGAAGACTAAGAGCAAAAGTTAGAGACCCGGACTGAGTCAATGCAACAAATAGAGCAAAAGGCTCTGAAATAGGAACAACAACAATAGGAATAGGAACATAAGGAAACAGTGCCACCGACAACTAGAGAAATAGAAAAACCATTGCTTAAAGAAATGCAGACACAAACAGACCTACTAGAGGTCAATACAAGCTTGGTTATTTCCACTGGTACTCAGATTGTTGGTCCATCATCAGGCTTCAAATCAACTAATGTGACTGAGGTACTATTAGATTCAATCAAAAAGATAACAGACTGCAGCTCACAAGCTTACAAGGCAATTGATGATACCATACCAATTTTGAAGGTAATTGCTCCCAACTGTAATATAGACAATAAAGATTCTTTAGGGCAAATTGATACACTGTGTAAATATATCACTGAAAACATTGAGAAAATAAAGGAAGAGTCATTGAAGGATAAAGTAGAAATTGAAAAACAAAATTTCTTTGATGAGCAAATAAAGAAGTGTAACAGAGATTTTGACACACTTCTACCAGAATTGTGTAATTTATTGAAAGAGTATAAAACTCGGTACAAAGACACCTGTAAGACAAACTTTTTGACTGTAGATATAGACAAGAAGATGAGCAAGGTACAGGATGAGATCAATAAACTTGCAGATAATTTTGTTAACTCACTGGATACACTATCAGTTTTTGAGGAAAAGATAACAAATTTTGAAGAAGAATTACTTAAATTGGAAAGAGAGAAAGAGAGAATTGTGAATAAGGCAAAGCATCTGAGATTAAAACTGAGTCTAAGATTGGACTATCTAGCATCACTGCGGAAGGAAGTATCTGAGGCACTAAAACAGGGACATAAAACACCAGCAGAGCATTTGCAACATCTCACCGGTACAGTGAAGAGAACAGAGACAACAGTAAAGGATAGCAAGAAGTTTATGGACAGTACAAACTTGATTTTGGGAGATCTTTTTCAAATTGTAACCACCCAGTTACAAGGTTGAAACTACAAACTCTACTGACATCTTGACAACCTTTGTCATTGATGCCAAAGGGGGAGTAGTGGGATGAGAAAATTTAATATCACAAGAATCATATGCTCAAGGGGAGCACACACATTTTTGGGAACATTTTTTGGACTTTACATTTTTGGATACATTTTTTTGAAATTTCTAATGAGTGTTGCCATCAATGCCAAAGGGGGAGATTGTTGGCATATGCACACTCCAATGAGACATTGTATGTGACTGAAGGTTTTGTCATTGATGGCAACCTTGCAATCCTATGATACCGGCAAAGGCATTATACACTCTACACCGACACTCAAGACACCGACACCAGCACAAAGAAAAGAAATATACCAGCACAGAGGCCGACAGGATTATGCTATATTATTATTGTAAAAACTTTGTAAGTCGACTTGGCAAATTGTAAAAAGACTCTTATACATAAAAAAGGTCATTGTAGACATTTTGTAATGAGTGAGGAACATTGAGGAAAAATATTAGGTAGACCTATTATGCGAAATATAGGCTAAGGGTTTATGTAAGAAGCAGAGTAGCAACCGGTACTGGATCAGGCATTATAGATGCTATTGTAAAGCAGTACAAGATATTGGATTTGTATAATCCTCATTGTAAGTCAGTGAGACTTCCCATTGAGAAGTGAGCTCTAGGCAGTTGGCCTTCCTGTATGTGCAAGCCCCTATTGTAAGTAATATTCTCTTATTGGCCAGTGAGTGAATATTGTGGGTCACAAATCCCACCGAGGTTTTTCCCACACTGGGTTTCCTCGTCAAATCCTTGTGTTATGGTGTGTTTTTCATGTGGATGTTCTTAATTCTGTTTATTGCATTATTTCTTGCATATCGGTACACTGTTATAATATGTTCTGCATGTTTTAAATTAAGAAATTCTATACACCGGTTAGATACTAATTCACCCCCCCCTCTCAGTATCTGTGGGATTCCTAACAATTACTAGCTTGTTATGTAATATATTGTATATTATTTTGTAAAGTCTCATTAATATATTTGTGTCTTGAATCTCTTGTAGGTGGTTGTCATCTAAAGAAATTCATAAAGAAGATATAAAATATTGGATGAGAAAACTTTCTCATCTAATGTGTGAAATGCAAAAGTGTCTACCTTCAACTTTTTTCAATGTACAAGAACACTACCTCATACACCAAGTTGAGGAGATTGAATTGTGTGGACCTATACACACAAGGTCAATGTGGATGGTTGAGAGGCACTTGAAATTTTTTAAGTCTTTGGTTCGACAAAGAGCACATCCCGAGGGTTCTATGGTGGAGGAATATATGGTATACCAGACTATGGTTTACATTACTGAATACCTTCCTAAGTTTGCGACGAAGATCCATGTAGATCGTATTTGGGATCCCAACTCCATTAACAAATTTGAAGGGGAGAACCTGATGGGGAAAGGTACAATGAGAAAAGTGAGAGGTAATTGTTTGATATTGTAGTTATTTTTATATATATTGCAGTTAATTTATTTGTAATCTTCAATATACTTCAGTTGTAAATTTCTAGTTATTTTTTGTATAGTTGGTCAAGAGTGGGATGCACTACATTTGTATGTCGCAAACAATCTTGATTGGATGATGGTATGGATTCAACGATGTCAACAATCTGGTTGCACAATAACATGGGAAGGTGTGGCTTCATCGGTTAAAGAAGCTCACCATAATGGAGATTCCAGTGTTACACAAAGAGAAATTGATTTAGCATAGGTTTAAGAGATAAACATGTACGCATAAATATATTAATCACCCATATTATTTAATTTTCTTTCAATTGTAATGATGTACATATTATATATGTTTGACATTATGCAGGTGAAACACCACAAGGCTATGTGGCGCAATGGTCATAAATTTCGCATCAAAAAGTTGGATGACATGAAGAAAACTTGTGATTCTGGAATAACTGCACTATTTCAGATGACTAATGTTTCATCTAGAAGTGACATACATCCTCGAGTCTCAGAAAATCGCTACTATGAGATTTTGGATGATATACTTGAGTGTGACTTTAGGTCCTTCAAATTACTTATTTTCATCATCCAATGGTACAGGCTACAATTGAATGAAAATGATCTTTACAGAACTATTATTGAACATGATAATGGATTTACAATGGTTAATACAAAGTCATTTGAGCAAGCTAGAAATGAGCTCTATGTTCTTCCAAGCCAATGTGAGCAGGTATTTACTCAGAGGTTCCTCATAAATTGGGTTGGTCATTTGTTGTTAGACATGATCCAAGAGGAAGGCTCATAAAGTATAATGTGATGGAAGAAGAAGATACCGAAGAAGTAGAAGATGATGTAGATGATGATCATGATCGATAGTTAGTTGATGATGTTCCTGATAGAAATGTTCATGAAGAAGATCAAGATCAAGATGATGATGATGATGATGATGGTGGTGGTGGTGGTGGTGGTGGTGGTGGTGGTGGTGGTGGTCATGATGATGAATTGGATGAAGAAGAAGATCAATGACATGTATTGGTATGCAATTAGAGTATTATCTATTTGATATTGATTTCTTGATAGAAATTTATTTCACTTGTATATATGGTCACATAATTAATTCATTGTGTTTTAAATTCTAATGTCATTACATAATTTATTCATGATGTCCTAATAGTAGAACCATGCCACCCGTAGGAGATGGAGACAAATAGAGTGTCATCTAGCCCTCATTTTATTTTAGAGCATGTAGACTATGGTGAGAAAGTTAAGCATGATCGAGGCAGACAACATCAGGAACGTGATGGGGCCCCACTAGGTAAAGAGGACCACTATTATTTCTTTAAATAAATTTAATTGCAATTGGTGTATTGATTAATGTAACCTTTCATGTTTCAACTCCAGAGGATTTAGAGGGTGTTCAGGATATTGAGGATGATGCTAGAAAAAATGATCAGGAAGATGATGTGGCCCCATCAGGTAAAGAGCACCCCTATAATTTACTTTTAATTAATGAAATACTTGTAACAATAATAATAAAACTCATGAATTTAACCCATTTCTTTGTTATTTCAGCGGACCCCCCTTTGCATACGCGTCCTCATCTTGAGTACAGGACTAGGCATACAGTAACTAGATCATGAGCACGAGGCATAAGAATTGAAGAGGGGACAAATGATGACGACAATGATTTTCCACTTAGTCTTTACCTCCAAGCTTCAAAAAGAAAGAAGGAAAATAATTGTAATCTTATTATATGTTAACAACTAGATTTTATGTGTTAATTAATTTAATTATGTGTTAATGAATGTTAATGAATGATATGTGTTAATGAATGTTGCTAAATGTCACTTGTTAATGAATGTTGATGAATGATATGTGTTAATGAATGCTACGTGTTAATGAATGTTATGTATTAATTAATTTTACGTGATAATGAATGGATGCTATGTTTCATTAATGGATGAAATAATGTTAGACATTAATGGGGAATTTAGGGTGATATTAGGGGGGGGAGGGGCCAAATGAGCTTCCACCTTCATGTGGTTGTCCATGTTAAGTAGAGAATATTAAACTATTCTTGAAACAAAGAGAAGCTCAATAAGGTAACACACTTTTCAATATTTGATTATGCTCCACTGTTAATCATATTGATGCTAAGCATCTTGTTTGGAAGTTGCATATTCAATGTTGCAGGTTGTGAACATGCTTCTACGAGACAGTTTCCCATTACAAGTGAATGCATGCCTCATTGGTTTTGTGAGTTTATTTTTTTCTAGAATAGACACACTTTCTCTCTTCATTCCTTAACATTTGTTCATTTTAAGTTTATTTTGGGTCGAATTTGAAGAAAGAGCATGCATAAAAGGAGGTGGAACTGTTGGAAATGGACTGTTAAACTAAGTTACCAATTCTTCACTAAAACCCCTGGATCCTAATTCTAATTCTGCCTAGGTCCTGGTCTGAGCCTGATTCCCCTTGGATTTCTCCAAGGTCCTTCTTATGTGGTTGGGTCCTCAGTGATTATTCATCATCCGTTGTGCCTAATTTTGGGGCAAATTAATAAAGTGGTGTTGGCTACGAAGTGTACAATTTAAATTGCTATCTCATATACGTTGCAACCTTTTGTAAGGGGTGTGATTTGACCCAAACTGTTATTCAATTTGTAATTGTCATTAATACACAACCTTTCATCGTTGGTGCAATCTGATCTTTATTTCTATTTTTGTTGATTTCTTCATACTGACATAAGGATGTGAAACTTTTATTAGTGATTTCTTATTGGTCAACTGGTTATCATATTGATTAGCAATCACCTCTAAGATCCTCCAATAGTTATAGTGCATTATTTATCACTTGATTTTTTCATCCTACTATCTTGATAACTAGATTTGGTATTGTCAATATTTTTCTGAGGGTTCCAAGACCTAATTGAGCATCATTAATCAAATCAGTTTTTGCATCTATGCAATTCACTCTATGAGTGTTTACTTTGATTTCATTTTAGTTTGTCATAGACTAGATAAATTCAAGATTACATTTTCTCTTAGTTTCTTTTATATCATTGGAGTAGATTTTATGTCATATATATGTGTGTGTGTGTGTGTGTGTGTGTGTGTGTGTGTGTGTGTGTGTGTGTGTGTGTGTGTGTGCATGTGTGCGCGCGTGTGTGGATGTACCCGTACCCATACCCAAAGATTTTTGTTTTGTCGATTCCATGAATCTGTACCCGATTCCCTATCTGTATGTGTACCCAAATCGGTAACTTAGCTGTTAAATTATCTAAAAGTCATCTTTTCTCATGTATGACCTATGAGGGGCTTCTAACTGATGTAGAACTGATGAAATTCTCCTAAAAAATCCACCTTTTCAGGCCTCAAACTGATGATGAACTTAGAAATCCACATTTTCTCTAAAAACTAATGCATGACCTGATGAATGATACTAAGAACATGCATTCTAACTTGAATTTCACTTAACTGAAACTCCCACCCTTTAGTCATTTCCATGTGCATGTTTATGGTAGTCCAATCTACTAAAAAATACTATCATGACTGCACTTTCATGTCTCATAGAAGGCGATCATATCTCCATGTTGCATTGTCTAATCTCAAACTTACTGTCATGTGCCCCTATATTTAGAACCTGATTTCTATCACAATCCTTATTCTCCACTCCTCATTACTGGTCTACAATACTGTATCACCATTATACTGAGCCTTTGTGCATGCCTTATGACTATTACATCTTTGAATGCCTTTGAGTTCTTTTTTTCTTTGCTAGACTTAATCTTCTTATCTCTATATGATTGTACTTTGTCTTTTACTTGCTTTGCAACAAGGCTTTTATGGACTACAATTGGCATTGATGGAATCTCCTTGTATTGCCCTTAAGTTTGGGGCCTTGAAATGGAGTGTACGCCTTATGATGACACTGTATTCTTTATGTTCTACAATATTCTCATGTCTCCAACTCATATTATTATCTTTTATGACTAGATATATCTTTGTAAGTGTTTTTTTTGTTAATCATTATCTCCCTAATTTGTGTATGCCTAAGACTGAAATATTGTTCTTGATAGTCTTGCTGCTCACTATTTTGTAGAGTTTTCCTTAGGCATGTGCACTATCACATGTTACCCTTTAAACAAGGTCTAGGAATATACCTAACCCTACACTGTTATCCATGACTGCATACTGAGTTCTAGGTCTCTATCTTTATAATATCCTCCTTTGATAGTATTTTTAAACAACAATATGACTATTTGTGAATGCTTTATGTACTGGTTGGAAGACATTTTTGGAATTTACTATTATGATTCGTTATGATAAGTATTCTCATGCATTATTGTAGCTATTTCATCTTTATCTTCCCTATAATGAAGTACCTACTGTGCTTAATCCTTTGTAATCGGCAAAAGTCAACCTGATGGTAAAACCGACAAGTAGAAGCATGTGATTGGGATAGGATACACCGTTTGTCCATCGGTAGAACACACGCTAGTGGAAATGGATAAATCTTGTCTTGCCGATAGCAGAAGAGGCTATTGGTATGACTTATCCCAATGGACCTTGGAAAAAAGTAAAATGCATTGGCAAAGGTTATGGTGATAAAGGGTCATCAGTGTAGACAAAAGCAGTCGGGAATTTTTTTTTTTAAATGTTGGGGAAGGTCTGAATTCTGACGAACACCACAAGACAACCGACAATGTTTCCATACCTGCAAAGACAAAAACATCCTAGGATGTAGCCTCCTCCATCGTCTTAATTATCAAAATTCTGACATCTCCTTGAAGATGGACCATCGACAGAACACACACTAGCGGCAATGGAGAAATCATGTCTTGCTGATAGACAATGAGGCTATCAGGAAGATGTATCTCGATGGAAACTGGAAAAAGTAAAATGCATCAACAAAGGTTATGACGTTAAAGGGTCATCGGCAAAAGTTACGATGATAAAAGGATGCAACAAGGTCAGAATTTCAATGTCTCCTTGTCAAACAAACATGTCGCCTGGCGGTAATGCAGAAATCTTGTCTTGCCGATAGTCGATGAGGCTATCTGTAAGACTTATCCCAATGGACATTGCCAAAGTAAAAATGCATCAGCAAAGATTATGACGATATATAAAGGGTCATTGGCAGAGATTACGATGATAGAGGATGCAACAAGGTCAAAATTTTGATGTCTCCTCGTCAAAAAAACATACTGCGGGTGCATAGAAATTTCCAACTTGGTGTTGTTTGAAGTTCAACGTGAATTCCATCATCGAAATCATCGACAAAAAATAGCGATGACCAAATACGTCAGAATTCTGATGTTTTGTTGTTTGATTTCCAATGAATGGTCATCGAAAAACTACTCCAAATGTACTAGTGTGGTCATACTCCTAATGCTAGTCATTTCAAAATCTTTCGTAACAAGTGTTACATAAAGAGAGATGAGTATACCAGAAAGTTTGATCCTAAAAGTGATGAAGGAATTTTCCTTGGTTATTCAACTAAGAGTAAAGCATTCAAGTGCTTTAACAAAAGAACTAACAAGATTGTGGAAAGTGTTAATGTGAAAGTTGATGAGTATTCTGACAAATTTGATGATACTAGCAAGTTTGATGCAATAGATGAGCAGAAGATAGTGATCATTGAACCAAAAGTTCAAAATGATGCTGAGCAAAACAGTGTGGAGGATGTTTCTCAACTGGTGGAAGATGATGATGAAGAAGAAGATGCTTCTACATCGAAACCGGTTATACCTAGATATGTAAAGTTGAATCACTTTGCAGATCAGATAATTGGAGACATGAATGATGGAGTAAAAACAAGAAGAAAGATCAGAGAAAGTGCTTATCTGATTTCCACAATTGAACCTAATATAGTGAGGAAAGCTCTCAAGGATGATGATTGGATAAAGGCTATGAATGAGGAGCTTGATCAAATAGAGAAGAACAACACTTGGTCACTTGTCCCTATTGGCATTATGACATGATGACATTGTATGTTGACATTGATGTCAATAACCGATATTTGTGAAAGAGGGAACTGACATGTTACCAAGAACCGATATAGGAGAGAACCGGTATAACATTGTGAACCGGTATGTATGCCAAAGTGAAGCGTCGTGTCTATTCAAGATGAACTGGCATGTTGATATGAGAACCGGTACATGGAAGCTTTGTATGACTACCAATTGGTAGTCTCAACTTTGTATGACTACTGGTTGGTAGTCTTAGGGTTTCTAGTTGATGAGTTTCAAGCCTGTGTGACTCAACCAGTGACTTTGTGTGATGAGTTAGAATTGCAACGAAGAACAGACTGTGTTTCCACGTCAGCCTTGTGCACGTAAAGGATCTTGCATGAAGGAGATTGTTCCTATCTACCTCGGGAATGTGCAAAGTATGTAAATGGTGAAAACGCGTGATGGGTTATCACCCGCCATGAAAGCGGTGGAAAATGAACGATGGAGAATATCTTGAGATTGGTTCAAGACTGTTGCATTTAATGCAATGTACTCAATGTTCAGGATTGAACCATTTGAATTGCTTAACCTAATAGGTTTAGGGTGTAGGGTTTATGCTACCGACCTGTCTGTTTCCTATAAGATCGATGTTGTGTTTCTTTCTGAAGGTTGTTAGCAAAAGTTGTGTGTGTATCCAAGTGAAGAGATACATGATTCTTTCCAGACCAAAGAAAAGAAGTGATACCTACAGAGTGTTAGTGTAGAAGGTGAAGAGGAGCTAAAGCAGATCTACATTGGCATTGAGTGCTATTACCAGATCATTGTAATACCTGTTGATCTCTAACCACTTCAACAGTTGGGAAATCCCTTAACTGGGTAGCTTTAACTGACTTATTGTAAATCCTTTGATAGGGTGACTCAAATCCATTGAGTTCTTGAAATCCTCTAACAAGGTAACCTTTAATAGGGTTTAACCCTTAACCGGGTATTCTAGCCATCCCTTAACCGGGTGATCCCTAACAGGATCGGTTCCTAACAGAACCTACTATGTCAGTCTTTAACCGGACAAGGCTCCTAACAGAGCGGACTTCTAAAGAGTTTAAAATAGCTTGTGGGTATTCATTCCCACTATGGTTTGTTCCAGTTGGGTTTCCACGTGAAAAATATGTGTGTCATGTGTGGTGTTTTTCATGCGATGGTTCAGTGTCTTATGTCTGATGGTAAAACATGTTGAACTAGCTGTTATTATGTTTTTGGTGATAGATTACCTATTCATGCACTAGGGTGAAATGGAAATGAAGTATTAGATTGTATGAAAAGATAAGTGTCAACCGGTTTATGCATGTCTTAGTTATTTTGGGTTTAGCCAGTTGTACTCTGTTTAAAGACCAGTGTTACTGTTTGTTTGCCAAAGCACAATGTATGCTAACAAACCGGTTTGAAGAATGTGTTTTTGCCTGTACTGATTCACCCCCCCTCTCAGTACCAGTTTGGTACTATCCGTTCATCATTAAGTTATCAGTCCCTAGACCAACTGATAAAAATGTGATTGGTTAGTACTAAGTGGGTGTTCAGGAACAAGGCTAGACTAGTTTGCAAAGCATATGCACAAGAAGAAGGTGAGGGTTAGGGAGAAACCTTTGCACTGGTTGCTAGACTTGAAGGAGTAAGAATGCTACTTGCATTTGCAGCATTTAAATGGTTCAAGGTATACCAAATGGATGTCAAGTCTGTGTTTTTTAATGGAATTCTAGAAGAAGAGGTTTACATTGAACAACCAGATGGGTTTGCATTGACTGAAGATAAGGACATGGTGTGAAAACTTCATAAAGCTTTATATAGGTTAAAGAAAGCTCCAAGGGCATGGTATGAGAGACTCCATTTACACCTAATAAATATTGGATTTCAAAGAACTAGTGAGGACAACAACATTTACTTGAAGATAGGAGACAAGTTATTGATTGCAGAAGTGTTTGTAGATGATATCATATTTGGAGGAGATGATTACATGAGTTTAACTTTTGTAGAAGAAATGAAAAAGGAATTTGAAATGTCTTTGATAGGTGAAATCAAAATTTTCATTGGTTTGCACGTCCAACAGATGAAAGGAGGAATCTTTATCAGCCAGTCCAAATATGTGAAGGAGGTATTGAAAACTTTTGGAATGGAAGACTCTAAATTGGTCTGAACCCCTATGGTTACTGGTTGCAGATTATCCAAGAAAGATGATTCAGATCCAATAGATGAAAATGAGTATAGATCAATGATTGGTAAACTACACTATGTTGTTCATAGAAGACCGAACATTTCTCATATAGTTGGTATAATGGCTAGATTTCAAAAAAGTCCTAAAGAAACTCATATGGTGGCAGTGAAGAGAATTTTCAAGTATCTTAGAGGAACTATTGATTATGGATTATGGTATCCATACAAAGGCAACTTCTCTTTGAAGGTGTACATAGATGTTGATTGGGCAGGTAACGTAGATGATTGTAAGAACACAATCAGTGGTGCATTCTTTCTAGGGGGGAGACTAGTATCATGGACTAGTAAGAAACAAAGTTGCATTTCTCAGTCTATAATAGAAGTAGAGTATATGGTTGCATCTATGAACTGTACTCAAGCAATATGGATGAGTCATGTATTAGAAGGATTCAAGGAGAATATGATAGAACCAGTGGTCATATATTGTGATAATACAAGTGCAATAAACATTTCAAAGAACCCGATAATGCATGCTAGAACAAAGCATATTGAACTAAAGTATCATTATTTGAGAGAAAGAGTGTCGGAAAAGAAAGTTAGGATGGATCATGTGTCAAGCAAGGAGCAGTTGGTTGACGTTTTCACTAAGCCATTGCCTAAGGCAACCTTTGAGTATCTCATAGGAAAGCTAGGGGTTATACCCCTACAAAAGGTTAACTAAGATGTTGTTGCAACATCAATCCAGTGGACTAATTGAAGATCTTTCACTAGGGATTGATGAGAAAAGGGCTACTCCTCAGGGGGAGCATCAAAGATGAAGAAAATAGTAGAAATGAAAGATGAATTTGATACTTTGAACCTTTGGCATTGTTGTTAAAGGGGGAGAATAAAAGTAAAGGGGGAGAAGAATAGTGAAGATCAAAAAGAGAAGAACTGATGAAGGGAGAAGAATAGTACAACAGTCATAATAGTTAGAGTTCTAGTTTTGCATAGTGAGTTTTTGGTGTTGCCATTAATGCCAAAGGGGGAGATTGTTGGCATACTTGATGGAGATGATGATGAGATGAGAAGATGACAGGTAAAGTTGATATGATCAGGTATATGATGTCAAGGGAAGATTGTTGGCTTGATGATGATGATATAATTGTAATAGGATGTTTGATGACTTTATTTGCATTGAAATTCATGGCAACCATGTTTGTTTAGTCATCTAGACCAACCGATATAGCATAACTAGTAGTGGAATCAGTTAGACAACAAAACTGCTAAGTGGCTGTCAACTGGTAAATAGGAACAAAGCGATGATCAAGTGACTGGTATAGATGATTGGAGAAGATTCAAGTGTTGCAGTTTAGAATATATGTTCATAGAATTGGTATAGTATGTGATTGAAATCACATCAAGTTTGGTGAAACGGAAAGAACATTTGTAATTGATTGTTATGAACGCTGTGAAGAAGAATAAATACCGGTATCAAATCTTTAACCAGTAATGATTTAAGGTTTACCAGTGGATCTTATCATGATAATAAGTTAGTGATGATGTGGCATAATCTGTGTGTAATGATAAGATGGTATTTGATCGCGTACAAGGATCTTATTTCTTGGGAAACAACAAAGTGCTTAGAAGAATGAAACAAGGGTTTGATTGCTTATAAAATTGATGTGCCGTGATTATTCAATGATGGAAATAATCTAGAAATTTATTGTAATGATATGTAATGTATTTTGGTAGAGTGTTTTGCCATGCTAAATGTAAATTCATTGTATCTTGTTGATGTAATTAGGGTTTGTACTGCCCTAACTGAAAAGTGTATTTAGGGCTAGTTGGATAGGAGATTTTTTGTCGGTAGTTTGAGAATAACGTATTGTCGAACTCGTTTGAAGTGTTTGCATGTGTGTAGTAGAGCTGTATTGAAATGGATTTGTACTAGCAAGCAAGGAAGTGATGTAATCAGATCATTTGCCCTGAATTGTTCCCTACAAGTTACAATAAATTGAAATCCCTTAACCGAGTAGATGCTAATAGGTTTACTTAATCAAAACAAGTTTGATATTGTAAATCCCTTCCCCAAGTGGCTCATTAACTTGAGTTTGAAATCCTCTAACAAGGTTACTCTTAATAGGGTTGAGGCAAAATCCCTTGACCGGGTGACTCCTAAAAGGGTCTACTCTTAATCGAGAATATTGTAAGCTCTTCATTAGGCTAGGTATTTAACCGAGCGCATTCCAAAAGAGTGCAAATATATTGTGGGTACCAATTCCCACAGTGGTTTTCCCAGTTGGATTTCCACATCAAAAATACCTATGTTCATGTCATGGATGCATTATTGATTTGTGCATTTGATATCTTTACTTTGTTTGCATGATGATGAACACTTGAGTGAATGGTTTGTTAAATCAACTTAGAGGATTGTTTGATTTGTTACTGGTACAGTTTTGTGAAGTGTTGTAGATTTGTTTTATTAATGATTCACAGCCCCCCCCTCTTAGTAATAACTGGATCCTCATAATAACATCATCATTTCAACAATTCAACTTAAAAGAGGGTATGAATCTCCAACCCCAGTGAATACAAGAGAATTTTCAGCCTTATCCTTGTTCTTCCACTTTGTGACTCCCATTTCCACCCTTCCATGATAAACTTTTTCATGCTTGCTTCATCCATAATAAACGGGTTTTATCCCTCACTAGGGGCATCTTCTTGACCTAGTATTGGAATTGGATTATAGATACGACATGTTAAGAGGAATTAAATTTTCTACCTTATTACAAAATCATAATACATAATAAAATCTCACCTATACCACCAATCTACAATAAAATTTCTATCATTCTTCACAATAAAACATCCATTTCTAGGATTGAGACATTTTTAGGTAGAAAAACACCTAACACTATGCTTAAATAAAATCATCATTTTTACAAGACCAAGACATAACATACATGATGATATTATTGTCGGAATCAAATTTTGACATCACATTTCCTTTATCATGACAAACCAAACTATGTCAAGAATCATACATCTATGGAAAAAGATCTAATTGTTGTTTTGTTTAAGGTTGAGTCTTTAATTTTGATTTTATATTTTGTGACATCTTTCTTATTCTACTCGAGGATTCATTTGACTAGAGGAGTGAGGATGGGACATGATCACTTGATTGTTGTTTTTAGAGTGTTCTCTAGTAACACTATGACTTGTCCCAGGACATGGTCACCTAAGATCATCGAGGACCTATGAGTCTAGAGTGAAAAAAGGACATTTCTTATTGTCTAAAAGTGTCTTCTATCCTTGCAAATGGTATGTGGGTCATATAGGTATAACTCATATCTAGATAATTATATCCAATAGCCATAATAAGCTCCATGATGATATTGCACTTTCTAATCTAGTTTTCTTGGATCTCCCATAAGCACTTTGTGCAAAACTGTCACCTTACTAACTAGGTGGTACTACTATAATGGTGAGAAATTAGGGTTTTACATTAAAGAGAAGTAAACCTAATAGATCTAGCCTCAATCCAACAAGGATAGGGTTGAGAATTCTAATTAGATTCACTGGTTAGGATTTGATTCCCTCTTTTTAAGTTAAATTGTGAAAATGTTGAAACTAGGAGAAATATGCTAAAATTGAAGTAATTAAGCATAAACAATGACATGCAACTATCAAAAAGAGCCACAAATCTAGATTTGATCAATATATGAGTATTCAAATCCATTCCCAAAAGGTCATTCTGAATTGTTAGGACTAGAGTGTCGATCACTCTGGTCCTCCAAACCTTTCACCATCCAAAGGAGAACCTATTAATCTCTGTGAATAATGTTGATCTTAAAAATTGTAGCTTTGTACATGTTCCTACACACAGTAGAGATGGTAAAATGGTTGGGAATAAGGGGCTTGCCTTAGGTTAAACCCCAATATTGGAATTAACCATGAAATAAAATTGAAATGTAAATGAATTGTTTTAATGAAAATCTTTTCCTTTTGAGGGAATGCTAAAAATGTCTCAAACACCAATGATATACCTTTTTACAAAGTTTTATTTGTCTTCATAAGGAATTAGGGTTTCATGTAGTCTTCATAAAATATAGAACATGAAGGTTATCTCTAATGCTTGAATCTTGAATTTACTTCTACTCCAATGCTTGTAAAACCACTAATTGCTTTATCACTTGGATTTGAATGAATTCTTGATTGCTTGATTGAATTTGTTAAGTGTGGATATCAAAATGAGAGAGGTAGACTTCCTTTTATACATGGCTGGTCAAAAAATAAATTGATTTTCTAACATGAGACGACACGAGATTAGGATTCCTACTCAATTCAAATGAGCGTTATGAGGCCCCAAAATGGGCCCTAATTGGGAGGTCTAGAGTGAGGGTGATCTGGTCCTGACCAATGAGGGACTTGAAAAATTGGGGAGAAAGTGTGTATGATGAAAATATTGAGTTTATTGCATAATGTGAGCAGAATCAGGTCTCTAATCAGGTCTCGGGGGACGAATGCAAAAGTGAGGGCCCAAATGAGGAAAAAATTGTAAGGGAGTACAATTCAAGATGCTACATTTATCCCCCACTTTAATGGGATTATGAGACTACGCATACTCTCAGTAAAGTACAAAGGTTTTCATTGAAAACTTTCATCAAGACATCAAAGAGGCAAGACACGATAAGCCCCCAATGGACTTTAGGATCTTACTACTTCAATATCAAGATAGAAGGGACATTATAAGAAAAAGGAAAGAGAGAGAATCATGACTAATATCCTAGTAAGGTTCACTTACTATGAGTCATGAAAAATAAAAATACCAAATTACAAAGAAAAAGGTTTAATTTGTAAAGTAACTTGAGTATCAAGATGTGTGACAGTGTGTGCATAAAGTGAAACATTGAGCAGAGTGTATGCCCCCACGTTAAAGCAATTGCATATGCCTTATCGAGAGAAATTGCTTTAAGGTAGCATGCATCCAAAGACAAGCATGTTACCACAATGAGATGCCCCCAAGAAAGGATAAATCATAGGATAATGGTCAGAAAACATAAAACACATAAGGGATCCACTAACTCTAGGGTTAGTATGCTCTTATGATAAATAATGTATATCATGAAAATATATTTGCATTGAATTGGCCTCGTCCCCCAAAGAAAGTGGGACCATAAGCACAATGGAATAAGTGAACATGTGTCTTTTGAGTCAAAATGGAAGAGACCAAAAGAGATCTCAATGCTTTGCATCATCCCCAAGTAGGCAACACAAGGGACAACAAATAGAATAATTGAAATACAAAAAGAGGAATGCCATAATAGAAAGAGAAAGAAAGGAGAGAGAGAATCTATAGCACGAATGAAGCTAATCAAGAAAATCATTTGCCTCCCAATTTTGTTGAACATTATTTTGGTAAGGTGAATAAGATGCAAGAGGAGCAACTTCAAGCATGGTAGATTGAACTTTTTCAAGTTCCAAACAAGAACCATGCTCTAATAACGAGTCACTTTGTCTATTACTAGGAGCTAGGATTAATCCTTTTGAAAATCATTAACAAAAATCATTGTCAACATCAACAAACTCATATTCATCATTGGAATCATTAGCATCAACATTGTTATCATGAATATCATTTTCATCCATTTCTTCATCAATATTAATAAAAAAGGGATCTTTAACATGAATAGAACATGAACCATCATCTTTCTTAAGCATTTTTAATCTTTGTGAATTACATTGAACTTCCTCTCTAGGGTTAGGTGGAGGATGAACAAATGGGACCAAGTCAACATTTGGTGGACCTTTGGGGAGGAAATGGCTTGAGAAGCAATTTCATGAGCCCTATCACAATGTTTTCATCGATATTCTCTTGCACGATGATTTATTTTAGCTTTAGCCAAGGGTTGTGAAGGTTTAGTCTCAATAGACATGGGCTTCTTATCTTCCTTTGAAGGAGGAGGGATGGGAGAAGATCTACTAGGTTGAAAGATAGGAGATGTTGGGTGCTTTCCTTTGTAAGATGTAGGAGGTAAAACTGCAACATATAAAGGAAGAATAGAAGGTGTAGGAAGGAGATCGGGTCCATCATGAGGAGGAGGAATAGGTATAGGATATCTAGGCTTACTGAAAGATAAGATCATCTCATTCTTCCACTTTTTATAAATTGAAAAAGAGCATCACTTTGAGGCTTAAGAGGCTCAAATTGTTTAGGCAAAAAGCAATCAAGGTTAAAATCTCCACACATCACCATGGGTTGATACATGCTATGATTCATTGTTATAATTTTTTCATTATGAGAAAATTTACACATTTATGGATAGTAGAAGGTATCACTTTCATGGAAGAGAGCCAAGGATGTTCGAACTTCACATGAAATTGATCTGATGTTGAAATGATAGCAAAAATGACATCTAATCACTTATTACTAACCTCAACATGAAGAGTAATAGAACCAATAGTAGGGAAAGAGAAACCATCATACACCTTAACCACTACATCACATTTATCATATGTTACTTGATGCAATTGTAAAGTATAAGATATTCTTTAGTGATCACACTCATCATACATACTAGATCAACGAGCACCCCTCATGAGATTTTGTCTTTGATCTTTGTAGTGATATATAGTGGGATATCAAGTGCATCAATAGTCTCACTAGGATCAAAGGTAATGCATAGGTCCTTAGGAGAAATAGGGTTTATCAACAAGATTCACCACATTAATAGACTCTAGGCCAAGTTCATTAGGATAATATACAAGAGGCTTAGAATAAACCACATTAGTAGAATGAGAAGGCAAAGGAATAGTAAATATTTGAATATTTTGATTAGGAGGAGCCACAAACTTGTTTCCTTTTTCATTCACACTAGCTACGAATATAGTATTGTTATCAATAAAGTATTGAATCCTACTCCTTAAGGTATAACACTTCTTGGTATCATGACAAGGTTGATGATGGTATTGCAAAAGGTTTTGGGATCATGATAAGGTGGCAAAGGTTGGAGGTATCAATTGGCTTGATGGGAGGAAACTTTTCAACACATTTGTATTTATCAATTGTGTCATTATACTATACAAGGAGTCAAAAAGATGAGTAAATTATTTTCTAAAGTATTTCAATAAAGGAGCCACACTTGATGTCGTGGTTGCCACTTGAGTATTGATGATTTCATTGAACCTAGTGTATCCCTTGTTAGGTTTAATCTTGCAAAAGATTGTTGAACACTCTCATTTTCATCAACCAGAGCCATTGAAGGAGATGATTCAAATTGACTCACTTGAACCTGATAATTATGAAGCACTGCACACAACTACATAAAGGAAGTAAACTCATGAAAGAGAGGCTTATCGCTAATGTCTTTTTGTAAATTAGTAATAAAAATAATTTGAACATTGTGATCAAGAATAGGATAAGTAATTTGAGAATACAAATGTTTATATCTACCAATAAAATTAATCACTTTTTCTTTAGCACCTTTCTTACAATTAATCAAATCAGTCAAAGTAATTTTAGGACCAATATTATTGTGAAATTGTTGAATGGAATCATTATCTAATTGTTGAAATGATGTAATAGAATAAGGAGGAAAAGAACAATACCATTGCAAATCTTTATCCCTAAATGTTCTAGTAAACAATTTAGCCATGTCTTTAATCATGAGCACAGTCACTACACAAGGTTTGGAATGTTTTCACATGAGTCAAAGGATGACTCTTTTCATTATAAAGCTCCAATTGAGGGACTTCCATATGTTTAAGAGGGACAATACAAACAATGTCATCAGAAAATGGGCTCGCTACATCAAATATGGGCACATTAAACTTGGATTGGGTAAGGGAAGCTATCTATTGTTGTATAGAGATGAAACAATTTGGGCTAGGTTATTGATGGTTGCTTTAGTCAATGGATTGAAATTGGACATATTGGATTGAGATGGAGTAACACTATTGTATGTAGGTGGAGGTTGAGAGTAAGAAAGTGGAACACTATGATATGTAGGCATGGGAGATGATTGGGTCACAAATGGAAGACTCACGAAAGGAGGTATAAAAGAATTTTGATTAAAAAAATTTCCCCCTTGACTAACATGTTTAGGATTAAAATTTTTGTGGAAGTAGTCATGATAGAAGATGTAAAGGTAGGCATGCTAGGAAAGGATGTAGGCATAGGAAGATAATGATTGACTTGGCTAGTAGCTTTAGTGTAACAAGGAATTCGACACAAATTTTCATAGGCATGATATTAGTGTCAACAATATGAGCAAGGCCACACAAAAAATCAACACCAAGTTTATCACTTTGAACCATTCTTTGTAATCCCTTAATCAATGGGATTGCCTCACTTTTTGGGTATGGTTGACTCATCCATTGTTGAATATTTCCAAATGCATTGTCAGTCTTCTCCAATTGATCAATGAAAACCCTAGTTAGTGATTCATCCACATCGTGAGAATTATGAAAATAATGAGGATAATTGACATCATTTGTTGGATTAGAGGAACCACCAACATTATCATGAAATAAGTTATCCAAATAAGGCTCCATATCCCTAGTAATTAAACCTTGGGAAGCCTTAATTCTACAACTTTTTCTCACGAGAATATTGTAGGCAGAACTAATGGTAGTAAAACTCATGCACAAAGGGAAATTTAAATTTAAAATTGAAAATTGTGATTAAACAATGCAAAATTTAATAAAAATGATTGATTAAAAGATTAATTAAGCAATTTGATTTGTGATTTTGAAAGATAAATACATCTAGACCATAACATATCATATCATAAAGAACAGATCTAAAAAAAGTTTTGAAAAATTATGCAACCCACATGTAAATTTTAGAATTATAAATTAGGGGTTTAATGAATTCAACCAATAAATTTATGTAATTCAATTGGAAATTAGATCTATGAGCACAAATTTGAATTTGAAATTGAATAAGTAATTAGATCTAAAATAACTAATCTAAATTAGACAACCCACAAGTTCAATTTTAGACTTAAAAATTACGGTTTTTTTGAATTCAACCTCTAAATTTTTGTAATTCAATTGAAAATTAATCTTGCAAATATAATTTTGAATTTGTAAATGCATAAATAATCAAATCTAAGAACATAAATCAGAAATTAAGGTGCAAGATGTTGGGTTCACCAAAATGTAATGGTGAAAAATTAGGGTTTCACCAAATTATATAGTAAAACCCTTAGTTTTTTTTACTTAGGAAACATATTGAAGAGGGGTGAACATAATAGATCTAGCCTCAGTCCAACAATGATGGGGCTAAGAATTCTCATTAGATTCACTGGTTAGGATTTGATTCCCTCTTTTTAAGTTTAATTGTGAAAATGTTGAAATTAGGGTAAATGTGCTCAAATTTAACTAATGAAGCATAAATAGTGAGCTATAGTCATCAAACAGAGCCATGAACCTAGATTTGAGGAATATTTGAGTATTTAGATCTATTCCCAAAAGTTCATCCTTAATTGTTGGGACTGGAGTGTCGGTTGTTCTAGTCCTCCGAAGTTTTCATCATCCAAAGGGTAACATGTTCATCTCAGTGATTAATGTCGATCCTGAAAAATTGTAGCTTCGTACCTATTCCTACACACAACAGAGAAGGGGAAATGGTTGGGAATAGAGGTTTGCCTTAGGTCAAACCCTGGTTTTGTAATTAACCATGAAATAGAATTGTAATGTAAATGAATTTTTGTAATGGAAATTATTTCCTTTAGAGGGAAATGCTAAAAATGTCTAAACACTAATGATATACCTTTTTATGAAGTAATGTTTCTCTCCATAAGAAATTAGGGTTTCATGTAGTCTTCATAAAACATAAAACATGAATGTCATCTCCAATGCTTGAATCTTGACTTTACTTCTGCTCCAATGCTTAAAACAAGACCGATTGCTTACTCACTTAAATTTGAATGAATTCTTGTTTGCTTGATTGAATTTTTTAAGTGTGGATATCAGAATAAGAGGGGTAGACCTCCTTTTATACATGCTTGGTTGAAAAAAAAAAAAAATTTTGACATGAGGTGACATGAGATCAAGATTCCTACTCATTTCAAATTACTATTATGAGGGCTCTCTGGTCTTGACCAATGAAGGACTTAGAAAATTGGGGGAGAAAGTGTGTATGATGAAAATATTGAGTTTCTTGCACGGTGTGAGTAGAATCGGGGCTCCAATAAAGCCTCAAGGGATGAGCACCAAGGTGAGGGCCCAAATGAGGATAAAATAATAAAGGAGTACAATTTAGGACACTACAACTACTAATTCATATGGTTACTAGTAGTATAGTGCCTCCTAACCTACTTAAAAGACCTCTCATAATGTCCAAGAAATATCCCCTTGCATGGGTGCCTATGCTTGTTGTATGGTAGCCTTTGTTCACCCATATAAAGTTATAGCCATATCTCTCTCTCCTATTAGATCCACTACTTATCTCTCCAAGACTAATATCTCAAAATCTCTAGCTACTATTTGAGTATCTTGGCTTGCTATCTACCTCATCAATATCCCAATCTATGTGTCTCTGGCCCTCAACTATGTTTGAAGGGTCACCACCTATCCATCTAGATCATCTTGACCATTGGTACACGTATTTGTATCTATGGAAGAGCTTAACCCTATACTTTTTCTTTCACCTATTCATGTTCTTGGCATTGTCCCCCTCGTCCCCTCGGTAGCCTAGGAGGTAACTACACCTGTTGTGTAGGTACCTATTTGAGGACACCACCTCGTCCCTGTCCTTCGTCAACTCCACCTCCTCCATCTCCACCTCATTCATCTGCTCCAACCACCTCATTTTTATGTTGGATTCTCCTCCTCCATCGACTCCTAGGCTAGGGCACATCCTCCTCCTCCTCATCATCTTATAGTTTCAAATTTGACTCTCCTAGTCCCATCAATTGTGGAAAAGGATGAACTACAAGCCACATTACAAAATTAGGAATCATGTTGGCATTTGTAGTATTCTTGTTCATATCCCAAGGAGTTGGAACTTATGCCCTAAACTCTTTTAGCACTACCTCATATGACAAACAAGGTCCCAAAAACTGCCTCTTATGTTGGGTTTGTGCAATCTCTCCTAAACCTCGAGGCTCACTTGAAATTCGCCCAAATTGTCATCTAGAACCCTATCAAGTAGATGTCTCTCTAGAACATATGGGGCCCTACCAATCAAACAACTCTAAAAATATAAGTAATATCAACGTCATCATCCTCTCTATCCTTATATTCAAGATAAGACCTACATATAACTATATCCACACAATCAAAAATATATTGTCAATACTTAAGCTTACCCATCTTGGGTTGGGATGTGATCTCACTGTGCATGTAGACATATGGTTACTCTACACCTCTACATCTCATGCATACTAGTATGGTGATCCCTACATGTTCTTATATCCATATATGTAGTAAAGTAACCCCTACAAAAAGACTTGCTCTACCTCGGTATACAAACTAATGCAAATCATGATATAGGAAGGCCAACAAACATGACCCCCACATGAATCAAATTTCATCCATAATAATGTGCTCCACTATGTGCCCATAATCATTATCTCTAAATTCCCATCATAGAGAATCCTCATTGCCAACTCGATTGTATACAACCAACTCATCAACAATTGGGATCATCGAGATCCACCAAACATCTTCCAATGTGATTGACATCTCTCCAATAGGTAGATGAAATGAATAATTTTCATTGTTCTCTCTCTCCATGAGCATCATAAACATTCAAAGGTTAACCTTAAACTCGAGCATAGAGGTCGCATGCCACAATCCTATAGCACCAAGTATGCTTAGGGTTTAGGCAGATCTGAAGCAAATACAAATTAACAATTTTATGCAGATACAAAAACAAAAGATGAAGACAAATGCATAACACAAATAACACAAATATTTAACGTGGTTCACCCAAGATGGGCTACATCCACATAACATAGTCGTCTAATCTTTTCTTATTATCAGTAAATCGGTACAACATAATTGCAATGCCCTTTTACATTCCAATCGCTTATAACAAGCAATTTTTAGGGCAACACTCAAAGTCATTTTTTTCCAACAAAAAATGGCATTATCAATCACCACATATCAACAATATCCCACCTGGAGACTAATCAGGCTCCACACCAAACAATCTCCCACTTGGAGATTGATCCTGGATGACATTGTTGAACTTGCAGCTCCCACTAGATAAAACTCTTAGACTTGGTTGTTCCTTAATTCTACGATGTTCAGTTAAGAATGCCAAGAGAAATTGAGGAGGAAATCAGCTTCTCCCATGGGACTACCTTCTTAAACATATTTTCATGATTTTCACCTGTGTGAATTTTCTCAAGTTGTAACTAGCCATCCTCCAAAACAGATCATATGAAGTGGTACTTGAGTTGAATGTGTTTTGTCCTTGAATGAAGAACATAATTCTTTGCAAGCTGAATGGCACTATGGCTATCAGTATATAATGGGATATCCTCCTACATCTAGCCAATTCCTCCAAAAAATGTTGTAACCAAATCATCTCCTTACTAGCTTCAATAGCAGCTACATACTCAACCTCAGTGGTTAAAAGCGCAATAGCATTTTGTAGTATAGAAACCCAACTAACTACAGTTCCCCCTATAGTAAAAACATGCCCTATAGTACTCCTCCTTATATCAATAGCACCTGCCAGATCAGAGTCAACATATCCTCATAGAGTAGCATTTGATCCTTTGCAACATAATGCCTTGCTAGAAGTACCTCTCAAATACCTTACAATCAATTTGACAACATTCTAATGTTTCATTCCCGGATTGCTCATGTACATGCTCACAAATCCCAACGCATGTGCAATATCTGGCTGTGTGTGTACCATCGCATACATCAGACTGCCAACAATTGATGAATATGAGATATTAGACATTTTATTTACCTCTTCCTGTGTCTTTGGAAACATCTCCTTAGTCAATTTGAAATGACTAGCCAAAGATATACCAACTGCTTTTGCATTCTACATGTCAATATTTTCAACACCTTTTTTATATCCTCACTTTGGGACAAATTTAATGTTTTATTTTTCCCATCTCATGAAATCCTCATACCAACAATTTTCTTAGCTACATCCAAATCCTCCATAGAAAATGACTTTGCTAATTTTTGTTTAAGTTCATTTATATGCCGCATGTTAGACCCAACAACAAGCATGTCATCAACATAAAGTAATAGGATAATATATCTTCCATTATCCAATCTCTTAAAATAAACACAATGATCGGAATGACATGTGTGGTAACCTTTTTCAGTCATGAAACTATCAAATTTTAAATACCATTGTCGGGGTTCTTTCTTTAGGCCATGCAAACTCTTCTTGAACCTGCACACTAACTCCTCCTTACCTTTGACCTCATATCCCTGTGGTTGCTTCCTATAGATTTCTTCCTCCAAATCCCATGAAGAAAAGTGGTTATAACATCTATTTGTTCAAGATGCAAGTATTTTGTAGCCACGATACTTAGAACAATTCTAATTGAAGTCATTTTTACAACTGGAGAAAATATTTCATCAAAATCTTTACCCTTTTTCTGTGCAAAAACTTTAACCATGAGTCTGGCCTTATATCTTTTCTATCCTCCATCCTCCTCCTTCAGCCTATAACCCATTTATTTGGCAAGGCTCTTTTACCTGCAGGTAATGGGACTAAGTCCCAAGTCTAATTCTTCATCAAGGAATCTATTTCATCTTTCATGCCTAGCTCCCACTGATGTCTGGCACTCACCTGCATTTATTCTTCATATCCTTTTGGTTCCCCAGAATCAGTTAATAAAATAGAATAAAAAGAAGGAGAAAATATTCCAAGAGGCCTGCTGAACCTCGTAGAACATCTAACACTTGCAGGAGTTTGTGGGATATTTTTTTGTTGCTGAGCATTAGGTACCAATGGCATTTTATTTTTAGGAATCTCATCCAACACCACATATTCCTTTTTGACCTGTTCATGCTTGTTTTCCTGCATTTGTTCTTTGTACATGACCTTCTCATTGAATATTACATCTCTACCTCTAATTATTTTTTTATTTTTAAAATCCCATAACCGATAACGGAAGTAATCCATTCCATATCCAATGAAGGTACATTTTTTAGATTTAGCATCAAGCTTGGTTATGTTTTCTTTATCAACATGGATAAAAGCTTCACAACCAAAGGTTTTTAGAAAAGAATAGCTTACCTTTTTACCAGTCCATCCCTCTTCTCAAATGCCACCATCCAAACGATTTGAAGGTCCTCTATTTATCAAATAAATAGTATTATGTACAACATCTGTCCAAAATTGTAGGGGCAGTCTAGCATGCAATCTCATGCTCCTTGCACGCTCCATGATGGTCCTATTCATTCTCTCAGACACACTATTTTCTTGTGGGGTTCCTAGAACTATTTTCTTCCTTTAGATTCCATTGAAAGAAAAATAACCTTCAAATGCTTTGCTACAATACTCGCCTCCATTATCAAATCTGAGACACTTCAATTTTTTCTTGTCTCATTCTCAACCAAAGCTTTCCATTTCTTAAAAGTTTCAAAAACTTCTGATTTTTTTTTTAGGAAATATACCCATGTTTTCCTAGTTGCATCGTCTATAAAAATAATATAATAACAAGAGCCTCCAAGAGATGATACCTGAGACGGTCCCCATACATTTGAATGCACAAGTTCTAATTTCTCACTCTTCTTCTCTTTCCCAACATTGAAAAATGTGACTCTTTTTTGTTTACCATAAACACAATTTTCATAAAATTCTAAATCAATCGACTTCAATCCTAGCAACAAATTTTTAGAGTGAAGGATTTTCATCCCTTTCTCACTCATGTGCCCAAGTCTATGGTGCCATAGTTTTGAATTTGTCCTTGCAACATCTATTGTAGTTGTCCCTGTAACAACTTTTTCTATAGCAGCTAAGGTAGAATAAGTATTACCAGTACACAAATACAATGTGCCTACCTTTACACCTTTAGCTACTACTAATGCACCTTTAGTGACCTTCCAGACATTGTTTGTAAAGGTAACTATGCAGCCTTCACTACCTAGTTGTCCTGCAAAAATTAAATTTCTTCTTAAATTAGGAACATTCCTTACCTCTTGCAACAACCAGTCATTTCCATTCCACAACTTGATTTTTATCTTTCATTTTCCAACAATCTGACAAGGCTCATCATCACCCAAAAATACCTGTCCAAAATCACCTTGAACATAATCTAGAAAATATTTTCTATGGGGTGTAGCAAGAAATAAATCCCCTGAATCTATTACCCAAGAATCATTAACATTATCTAAACAAAAAATCAAGACATTTTGTAAAGTATTACTTGCAACATTAGCTTCCTTACTGTCATCTTCATTTCCATCTCCTTCTTTGTTTTTCTGAGACTAGCAATATTTCTTTAAATATCTTGGCTTTTCATAATACCAGCAATCCTTTCTTCCTCTAGATTGAGAGCATCCTTTCTTTGACTTCCCTCATGACTTCTCATGCCTAGGGCCTTTTCCTCTTTCCTTTGATCTTCCCATGTTCTCTACATTCAAAACAATACATGATGATGTTGAAGTCTCGCTTGTGCTTTTCCATCATATTTCCTCGCTTAGGATAACACCAACAATATTATCAAATTTCAAAGTATTTGAGCCAGAGACGAAGTTACTTATAGCCATAGCCAAGATTTTTCATCTTTCTGGCAAAGAACATAAAATTAAGAGAGCCCAAACCCCTTCATCAAAGTTAACTTTTACAGAAGTCAATTGGTTGCTAACTATATTAAATTCATTTAAATGATCTTCTATAGATCCTCCCCCACTCATTTTTATATTAAACAAACGCTTCATAAGAAATACCTTATTCGAAGCTGAGGGTTTCTTATATAGTTTAGTCAGTGTTGTCATCAGATCTGAAGTCATTTATTTTGATATATTGAATTCTACAGATGATGTAAGGAACAACCAAATGGTTCCCAATGCCTTTCTGCCCAAAATATCCCAATCTTCATCTGACATCACAGTCGGTTTCTTTGTCTTTCCTTCCAATGGCCGCCACCAATCCTTTTGATATAGGTAATCCTCCATCTACATTTTCCATAGCTAATAATTTTGGTTTCTTCAATTGCTCCCACTCAAATCTAAAAGTCCCTGCCAATTTACATAAATACATGGCTTTGATACCAATTGCTAGGGTTTAGGTAAATCCAAAGAGAATACAAATTAACAATTGTATGCAGATACAAAAATAAAAGATGAATAAAAATGTATAACAAAGAGATTTAACGTGGTTCATGCAAGATGGGCTACATCCACAGAACACAATCGTCCAATCTTTTCTTATTATCCAGTAAATCAATACAACACCATTACAATACCCTTTTATATTCTAGGCGCTTATAACAAACAATTTTTAGGGAAACACTCGAAGTCAGTTATTTTTAGGGTTTTTTTCAAAGTCATTTTTTTTCAACACAAAATGGCATGATCAATCACCACATATCAACAATTATGTCATGATTTGTCTTGGATAAGTTGGGCCATATGCCCTGAGTAGGAGGATGCCTCTCATGATAAATCAACACATGTAAGATAACCTATAATCAAAACAACCATTGTGTTAGCTAAACCAACACTCTGCTACCCTACCTACCGACTAATCAATTAGTTAAACTTGGTCAACTACTCAATTATATCAATTGAATAGTACTCCTTATCAAATGTGCATTTCTATCATATGTACAACTTTAATTATCATATACACATCTTCTCAACATATGCACAATATCCCCTATTTGTTGGCAAGAGACATTGTTCCAGTGAATATTAATGCATGATATATTCTTATGAGTTGTCATTGATGGAAACTCAGTTTAGGAATCACATCTAGTGTACATAGATTCAACTTACCGAATTTCATATTGTTCATAAGAAATAAATCTAGAAGGTGGAACACAGTAACTGGTAGAACATGAGATCACGGTGCACATCTTTACATTGGTGTTGTAATTTTGGTTCTGTTGATTAAGGAAGATGATGCATAGTTCAAGGAATATTATTTTGTGATCCCAACATCCAGTGTTGATTCATGAGCAAGTTTAGAGGTCTGGTATCTGATAATTCAATTAGAACAGAGCTATCTTGGTGTAACATGTGTTGCAGAATCATTGGGTTGATTTTGGTGATCAGTTTCATGTTTGAGGTTATTGGACGGACTTATGGGAATCTTATTATCTTCATGTTTTGGTCTGTATTTGGATCTATGGATGGATTGAGCCAACTTGGTGATACACATTTCATGTTGTGTGTTATGTAGTTTTTGGTAGCCGATATGATAGATGATTTCTTTTTGATGGTGCAGATATATAACATCTATTTGGTTGAACAATGTCAAGTGTGTTATGTGTGACAAAAGTATGTATAAGAAAATTTGCAAGGTTGGTGAATGCAATTGAATATTTTGGTGCTTCGGTGCATGACAGTGCAGGATAACATAGCAAAGAGACATAATAGTTGCATAACTTAATCAAAGCCTAACTCAAACTTCATTTTGGAATAGTTAGATGATATACTCTAGTTTATTCATTATTGTAATCATTTGTAATATCATGTAAGGCAGTGAGCCTTCCTCTGGGTTGTATCCCCTTTATAATTGAGCAGTGAGTTCTAGCCAGTGTGCCTAAATGAAAGTGCATTCCCCATATGTAATATTATCATACTTTTGGCCATAGTATAATAATATTGTGGGTACTTAGTCCCACTGTGGTAATTCCCTGTCCGGGTTTCCACATAAAAATCTTGGCGTTATGGTTGTGTGGTTGTTTACTTTATGTTTCTACATTTTTCTTTCATTCATATGCATCTAGTGGTTTAAGGATCAACTTAATAAGGTTTCAAATTATAAAACACTGATTCAACACCCCCCCCTCAATGTGCATTGATTCCAACAATTGGTATGAGAGCCTAGTTCCTTAGAAGAAGTCTAACAGCTTGAGGAAGATTCGGAAGATTGAATCAATGGACTCTGATTTGCAGAGATAGCTTAGTGTGGCACTTGAACATCTTGATGCAGCAAGAAAAGAAGTAAGTTCCTTGAAAAGAAACCTGAATGCAGCTGAAGACTTCATTGAGACCTTGAAAGACCAAGCGAGCACATCTAGAGAAAAGAGAAAGGAGTTGATGGACAAACTGAAGGAGAAAGAGGAGCAAAGCATTGACAATCAAGCCCTACAAGACAAAACACATGAATGTGAGAAGCTTGCTAGAGAGAATGTAGTCTTGAAGAATGAAATCCAATCCATTATGATGAAGCTAACAAAGGAGATTGAAGACTAGAAGAAGAATGAAGAAATCCTAACTCACTCATTGAAGTATAGATTGAATGAATGTTGCAGAGTGACATATGAGAATGATCAGTTGAAGCTTCAATTAATGAAATGCAAGAATGATGGACAAGAACTTGAAAGGCAGATCATAATTATGAGAGATGATATTTCTACCGCTAATGAGTACAAACAAAAATTCAAAGCTAGCTCAACCCGATTGGATGAGATGTTGGAAAGGAGAATCCTCTGGTTTTAGAAAAAGCAATCATCAGCAGAAGATCAAGGAACCTCCAGCAAGACAGCCTAATGCCTACAAATTCAATGGTAAATGTTTTGTCTATGGTAAATTTGGTCATATGGCAAGTCAATGTAGAAGTGGGATGAATAATGGGATGATGAATAATATGATGAACAATGGTTCTACCTTTACCGGTCAATGTTTCATATGCAAAAATTTTGGTCATAAGTCAAATATAAGAAGAATGATGAACAATTTTCAAAATAAGAGATGTTATGCTTGTAGAATGTTTGGACACATTTCTAACCAATGCAGGATGAGACCAAATCAGATGAACTCCAAGCCTGTGTAGAGAAACGTCATTTTCTATGCATGCAATAAATCAGGTCACATTGCAAAATATTGCAAAAGAAAGAACATGAACAAAAATGGTGTGGTAAACAAGAACAGATCAGATGAAAAGGGAAAAGATAAAATGGAAGAGATCAAAGATCAACATAAGAAGATGTGGGTTAAGAAGGAAGATTCAAATGCTCAAAATGGCTCCACACCTGATTTCGGTGTAGGAACCTCATCCGAGAACTAAGGCCTAATGCCTTAGGGGGAAGATATTCATGCAGATCTCTAGAAACCCTGTTTC
The DNA here is from genome assembly GCF_030272615.1 of Cryptomeria japonica. Taxonomy (NCBI): domain Eukaryota; kingdom Viridiplantae; phylum Streptophyta; class Pinopsida; order Cupressales; family Cupressaceae; genus Cryptomeria; species Cryptomeria japonica. The sequence continues at coordinate 423,639,961 of NC_081407.1, forward strand.
AAAGATCTGTAACTGGTCAAGGATGATTGCAAATGATGGAGATTAGTTGTGTAGTTTTTATCCGAAAGATTTCATGGCGATTTGAGATTCCAGTGAATAAATTCATAAAAAATAGAGTATCCGAAAGCTTTTCTGATTGTGCTTTTATTACAACTTAAAATTAGGTTTTAGATGGATAAAAAGGGTGTCCCAATCATTCATTCTTCACATTATGAACGAAGAGTAAGAGATGAACCTGAGTCATCTGGAAAGGCCAGAACAAGCAAGAAATATAAGTTAGAATTGGATGCAGCTCTCAAATCTAGCAAAATACAAGGTACATATGAATTTGTGCCTCTAATGACTATGAAACAAATAATTGATGAGGTACTTAAGGATGGGAATTTGAAAATTGTGCCTGTATAATATGAAAATTTTGATGATAAAGATCAAAGACCAATTAAGGAAGCAGTTGTTGAATACATGGATGTCCATAGTAAGGCATTGATAAAACTATCATCCATGATTCCCAAAAGCCTGTATGGCATTTTGGATGCAAGAAGGCATACAACAAATTTAGAGGATGAGAGAATAAAGGAGTATGTACTAGTAAACTTATCCTCTATCATCTCTAATGATGAAGTTATTAGACTATTAAAGCTTGAAAAAGAAAGATTCTGAAGTAAAAAGATGGTAAATAAACTTATGCTTGACAAAATAAATGAGGTAACTAAGGAGACAAAAATAATTTTGAGACAATTTTTGAAAGATTAGAGATATGATGTGAATTTGGTGCACAATGACACTCATCTGGAAGAACCATCTTAGGACACATCTATTCTGGAAGCACATGGAGTTGTTCCTCACAAGAAGAAAGACCAATCTGATAAAGCTATTCTGGAAGAGAACCCTAGGGTGCATACCACAGTTGATGATGATAATGTCGATGTTTATATCTCTGATGAAGCTATACAAGATCCTCTGGTGATTGAAATTATGTCAGAAAAAGAAGCTAAGGAGACAGATGATGTGCGAAAGGGTGAGGATGATGGTGAGAAAGGTGAAAAGAATGGGAATGAAGAGGTAGCCATAAAAGAGAAAGGAGAGAAGGAAAATCAAGCTCTGGCAATAGTGACAAGAGACACTTTACCTGATAAAGGGAAACAAGTTGCTATTGATTCACATAATTTTGGTCAAGGGCCTATCAATCTGAGCTCTTTATCTCCAATTCAAGCACTAAAATTGGAAACTCTAGCTTAAGCTAAAGCCAGTGAGGACTTGCTTAAGTCCCATTCTGATGACAACGAGTTGATATCATTAGCAGGAGACATGCTGGAGAAAATTATGCCATCTTTCAAACCGGACTCATCTGATCCCTCTGGTAAGCTTAACAGTTTGTTGAATGATGTAGGTTCCCATTTTGAGTCTTTAGAGAAGGCAACAGATAATAAAGTTTTGAATCAATTCAATACTATGAGACTAAAATAGTTTTTGAAGATGATTGAGGATGATAGAGTCAGTTTAGTAACTGCCATGAAAAGTATTTAGGATTCACTTGATGGAGGTGGTAATATATACAGGTCATGTCTAATTTTTCCAAAGTTCACTACAGACATCAACAAGAAAATAAGGGAATGTGAATGACATCTAGCAAACACATTTGTCATATGCACCATAATTAGTCCCAACGAGCAATTTTGAACCCCAAGTTTTGAGTGTGTTAAACAAGATTAAGAGTCTAAACCAAGAAAAGGATAGAATTTTGGGTAGAGTAGCAGAAGTAAGGAGTCTTATCACTCTCTAGATATATTCTTTGATGAATAGCATGCAAGATTCTAAGGATACAATGAATAATCATGTTCCGACAGATAGACAGGGAACAAAAATGCATGCTTACCTTTTCAGTGGAATGATCAGCATTTTTGGGAGTCTGAAGAAAGCATGGGATAACCATTTGTTGTCCCTTAGAACATTTTTTGCAGACATATTCAAATTTTTGTGAGCAGCTATAGTTATAAACTATACATATCTTTGCATATCAATTTTGGTGGATTCCTATCTTTGGCATTGTTGTCAAAGGGGGAGAGAGCAGAGTAAAAAATGGTGCTAATTCTCAAGGGGAGCTTGTATATTCTTTGTGAATTTGAAATTTTGTAGTCTTCTATAATTCATTTTTCACAGTGTCACCATCAATGCCAAAGGGGGAGATTGTTGGCAAGAGACAATGTTTCGGTGAAGATTGATGCATGATAGATGCTTAGGAGTTATCATTTATGGAAACTTAGTTCAAGAATCACATCCGGTGTACATAGATTTGACTTACCGGAGGTCATATTGTTCATAAGGCATAAGTCTGGAAGGTGGAACACAGTAATCGGTAGAACATGAGATCATGGTGCACATCTTTACATTGGAGTTGTAATTTTGGTTGTGGTGATTAAGGAAGATGATTCATGGTTTGAGGAAGATTATTTCATGATCCCACCATCTGGTGTTGATACATGAGAAATTTTAGAGGTCCGGTATCCAGTAATTTAATTAGAACAGGGCTATCTTGGTGTAGTGTGTGTTGCAGAATCATTGGGTTGATTTCGGTGATCAATTTCATGTTTGAGGTGATTGGGCCAACTTATGGGAAGCTTATTATCTTTGTATTTTGGTCTACATTTGGATCTATGGATGGATTGAGCTGACTTGGTGATACACATTCCATGTTGCGTGTTATGCATTTTCGGAGGCCGACATGAGAGATGATTTCTTTTTGATGGTGCAGATATATAAGATCGATTTGGTTGAACAATGTGATGTGTTTTATGTGTGAGAAAAGTATGTATGAGTGAATTTGCAAGTTTGGTGAATGTAATTGAATATTTTTGTGCTCCAGTGCATGACAGTGCAGAATAACGAAGCAAAGAGATAGGATAGTTGCAGAACTTAATCAGAACCTAACTAGAATTGAATTTTGTCATAGTTACATGCTATACTCTAGGTCATTCATTATTATAATCATTTATAATAGCCTGTAAAGAAGTGATCCTTCCTTCGGGTTGTAGCCCATTTATAATTAAGTAGTGAGCTCTAGGCAGTGTGTTTAAATGCAAGTGCATTCCCCTTATGTAATATTATCATACTTCTGGCCATAGTATAAGCATATTGTGGGTACACAATCCCACTGTGTTTTTTCCCTTTCCGGGTTTCCACGTAAAAATCTTAGTGTTATGGTTGTGTGGTTGTTTACTTTATATTTCTACATTTTTCTTTCATTCATATGCATCTGGTGGTTTAAGGATCATCTTAATAAGGTTGCAAATTATAAAACACTGATTCACCCCCCCTTCCCAGTGTTCATTGATTCCAACACTATCGTATGTGCAAATTGATCATTTGTGAAAAAAAAGCATACAAATGCACAACAATACAACAAAAACACACTTTTAGCATTTTCATCAAATGTGTAGTAGCATAACCTAAAATAAGATAAGCTTTACACATATGCATAGTTCCACTTCAAATGCACAAATTCTAGCATCATATGTGCAAAATCACTCTTCTTGCACATTTTCTCAACTTGAGTTCCTACCCTATTAATTATGCATTAATGACAACCTAGGGACCTAATGGTTAGATATGTATTGATGCATCATACTCCTTTGGTTTCTCAAATTGATATATGCACCCAAATAGATGATCTGCCATTGGTCTATGTCTCATCTCTAATCTTACTCTACTCTAGGCTAAAATCTTAAGGATCAAGGATGTAAATGAGGAGAAATGAACCCCAAAGTATTATGTATAGGAATCAAACCCTAAGTAGCTATGATTGACCATTGTGATCCCCTACAACCCTGACTACCCTATCTTGGTTGCGTTTTCTTCCAAATCAACTTGTTTTCTACCGTTTCACCCCACAATTATTTTTCTTTCTCTCTTGTAATTTGTTATTTCTTTGTCCAATCTCTCAAGGGCACATTCCACCTCCCACACTAGGGCATACTGGGGCATGTACCATTTTAATTTTAATTATTTGAAAAATCACAATAAACCGCACTATCTCAAAGAGGGGGAAAATGTAGACACCTAAAATTATCCTTACTAACGATTCCTCTAAATTAATTAAATAATTTAATTAAGATAATATTATTCTTCTTATGCAAATTCTAAATTTCAAATATTTCCTCCTTTGCACTCATAAGTATTTAATTATCCTAATTTCTCTTAAATTAATTAAATGAGCTTTATTATTTAATTAATTTATTCTTCCACTATAGTCAAATAATCTTTATTATTTAATTATTTATCCCTTTTTCCTCTCCTCTCATTAATTAAATTATTTAAATTAACTCTTTTCTTCATGTCTCACATAATTAAATATTTATTTTAATTATTTAATTATTTAACTAAGTCTTCTATAATTAAATGAATTCTTTAATATATTTGTTGGTGTGAATTATGTCTTATAATTACACTTTACTTAACTTGACTTAGGGTAATGTATTTCATAGTAGTTTTCATATGAGACACTTAGGGAAGTGTGCACATAGAGAAGTTTCTTGTAGGAGAAATTCCACCTTTTGTGCTTTTATCTTGTTGTTACATTCTACCTTTGGTGGGTGATCCACCTCTTGTGGAACACTTCATTATTTCTCCCACCTACCCTCACCTACCCTTGTTTCTCATTGGGCCATAAGTCATAATTGTGTGCTCACATAACCATATGGCCATGCCATTATAAGTAGGCTCATCTTCATTGCATGTAATTTTTAATGATCCACTTGATGGTATTTTGCATCTTGTTGAGAATACAATTTTTTCTTATCAATATTTTATCTCTCTTATTGTGTTATTCATTGAGCTCTTGATCTTGGCTATTTTTGGTAAATTCTTAAATAGTATCAAAGTCATTGGGGCTTCATTGAGTAGTCATTTGAGAGAAAATTGGTGCAAGTTGGAGTTCTGGATTCATGGTTTATTTTGTTGTAGGTCAAAATTAGAGCTTGTTGGGTTAGATCTAAGGTTACCATTGGATTTAGGAGGTTTGATGAAGTTAATTTTTCCTTTTGTTTCATCCAAATCCGACTTGGGAGGCCAAATCTAGAGAAATTTGAAGTTTGGAGGTGCGGTTGCGATTTAGGCATTTTAATTATGTAGGCAATTTTCAAACAACAATATCTCAATCATTTGGAATCCTTTTTTCAATAATTTATTTCATTTGGGGCATAATTTTGTGCTCTTCACAATGGTGCAAGATTTTTTTGATTTTCATTTACGGATCTTTCAAAATTTGCAAAATCCATATTTTTACAACTTTTGAGGCGTCATTCAGGCTCATATGGGTTCCTTTTCAGGTGCAATTTTTTTAAAAGTACATGATTTTTTTTTTGTATTTTACAATGATGTTATCAATTTGTAGTAACTGTGATAAAAAATTTCACTTTCAACACTCGATTTTTTTGGCCTATTTTGGCATTTGTAATGCTTAGATCTTAGTTAAGGTCTTTTGCATCATTGATTTGAGTCTATTATACCCTATTTGAGGTAGTTGTAATTTTGAAATCAAAAGACCACTTTTTCTTTGTTTGCAAGTGCCCCATTGTACACGTACTAAGTATATAGTGCCAAATCATCTTTTTGGGGGAGGCTTCTTTGATTAAGTGAATTTGGAGGGGGGGGGGTATCTTGTGTGATTGTGTATCTCTCTATGTTGTGCTCTTTTGTTTTGTTGCTATGGGTTCTCCTAAATTTCCACTTTTAACTCCACATAATTGTGCATCATGGAAAATTACAGGATGGAGTAAGCTAATGGAAAAATGACTCATTCACTACATAAATGGAACAATAATAGCACCGACAGATCCTAAAGCTAATCCTAATGCTCAATTGGAATGACACTAAAAATTATATGGCTCTTGGAACCTATAGAAAGTATGTATCATATGACCTCATTTTTCACATTAACAAATGTACTATAGTCAACGAATCTTAGGATATCTATGAGAAATTGTATGGTCAAGTTGATGAGATTAGGGGCTACAATCATGACAATGAACTGACATTGTTGGATCCCATGGATTTTGATACAATCTAATATTATATCACAAAATAAAATGAGATCAGAGAAAAGTTTAAGTATTGTGGCATTGACAAGAAGGATGCTCAATTGATTTACAATTTGTTGGACAAGCTTCCATAAGAGTATGCAGCCTTTGTTTCTATCTTTCACACCCATCGATTGACTCAAGGTGCCTCATACACTCCACCATGATTTGATGCATTCATGGAGATTTTGATATATGAGCAATCAAAGTTGAACAAGATGGGGATTCTCAAGTCTTAAAAGTCCCAAGCTTTGGTGGATAAGAAAGGGAATCAAAACAATAAGGGAAAAGGAAAGAATCTGGTGCAGGGGCACCTCATCAATATTCCAATCATGACTCTAAGGATGAAGACTAGGGTCATTGTAGTCTCTTAGTGTGTCTTGTGTTTATGCAAGTTTATTTCATGTATTCAATAAACCCCACTATGTTAGCCCATGTCACTAATTAGGCAATTTGATAAGCCAATTGGGACAATGTCGTCAATAGGGGTAGTAGATGGTTTAGTTTTGTGTTTGATAGGTTTTTGAAAAATTTTAGGAGTGTTTGGCTGATCCAAGTGTGTGGATCCCGACCTTATCAAGTGTGACAACATTTTGTGCAAAATTGCAAAATTGGAACTTTTGGAGAAGGCAACTTTTGAGTGCAAAAGTGCAACTTTTTTGAAATGTGGTTGGGGAAGCCTTTCAATGGCTCCAACCTCCTCCAAATTCAGTTGGAAAATATTGGAGGGTTGCATAAACCTTGTGGACATGATTCCCAAGGCTGTCAAGGTTGTGTTGTGAAGTTGTGGAGCAATTGAACACAAAAATACTAAAGTTTTCCCAGAATTTTTGTCTTTGCATTGCTTGCACGTGCCTGTACAGATTGGATTGAAGCATATCATTCATGGATTAGATAGAGGGGTGAAGTATCTTTTTTTCATTGGTGGTCTACAGTTCTAATTGTTTTTTAGTGGAGGGAACCCTCCATTTTTATGACTGTAACCCGAAAAATGAGGGTTTGGAGAGGGTTTTGGATAAAAATGGCCTTATCTTGCATTCTAGTCCACTAAAAGACTCTTCCTTTGGTGGGATATAGGATAGGCTTCTTTAATTTAGGGTTTTTATGGGTTTTTAAGGGGAGACTTGGTTGTGTGGAGAAAGAAGCAAATTTAGGTAGGCATCTCTATGTGACTGTCTAGGACAAGATTTAGGACAGTCATCATAAAACATCATAACAGTGGATTACAGGCATGCAACCTTGGAATTAGAGGTTACTCACCATCCCCCACATGCTCATAAATTTTTTTTTGCAGTTGGGATACTATTAAGGGGGGTTGCTTTGTAAAATAGGCCTAATTTCCCTAATTAGGTCTCTTGGCCTCTAAAGGGTTCAGAACCTGAAAGTGCAAATTTGAGCTTGTACAACTCCCAAAAGGGTGTCTAAAATGGTGGTTTGTTTTTATCGGTGTGTGGAACATTTTGGACTCAGGATACATTTTTTCGCCAAATAGGTTTACAAGCCTAGGGGTAGGTCTCTAAAGGAGGTATAAGGAATTGGAGTCTAATCCCAAAACAAATGCTTGGACCAGTCTCTAATAGCCATAAATGAACCAATTCCAAATCCCCTAAGAGAATGAGTCACCAATGAGGCATGTTAGAGAAGTTGAAGCCATTTACTCATCTTGAGTAGGTGTTCGGCTTGAGTAGTGGGCTTGAGTAGTGGGGAGTAGTTCAAAGCCTTAAGATGTGGAGTCCTTCTTTGTAGGGTCATTTTTTTCATTTGAAGGGTCAGACCCTACCCTTTTGTACTTGTCCTTAGGTGTAAGGAGGCCTCTGCATTAGAACCACAAGTATTCTAAGCCAAATCTACAACAAGATGGAGCAAAATTATCCTCTTACAACATGGTGATTCTACATATAATGAACTTATAAGGAACTGAGAGGGGGGGTGACTCAATGCAAGAAAAACAATATGAGTTTGATCACCAAGTTAAACACTTAAAAAATTATCAGGCATAAGAGGAATATCACCACATAAGCTAATGCCCAATAAAACAAATTCCACATAACATAAGAGATTATACGTGGAAACCCAAAAGGAAAAAACCACAGTGGGAGTTAGTACCCACAAGATTCACTATCTACAAAATAGAAATCTTGATCGGCTAAGGTCTTACAAATATGCCTTGTTAGGAGTAGACCCGATTAGGAGTCACCCAGTTAAGGGATTTAAATGATAAGACCTGTTAGGATCTATGACCTATTAGGATCAACCTCACAAGAGGATTTCAGACTCTGATATAGAGCTACCCTGTTAGGGAATTTATAGATTAAGGCCTGTTAGGACCTACCCGGTTAAGGGATTTTATTGTTGCAAACTATTAGAGAAACAACAATTCAAAAGATCTTCATATAACACCTCTATGTTTGATAAGATCTACTTTAGCTCCTCAAAACATCAATAACACATCAATACAGAACTTCACAAAATACTGCACAATCAACTTCACCTTATTTTCCTTCGATCTCACACACAATTATTTATACACATACCGACATGATACCTCATCACACTTTTTACTAATATTTACATTTATTCAGCTACAACCTTGGAATAATTTCCTAGGTTCAATGAATCTAAATAAAATTACATCGCACACTTTACTTATGTCGACCACCGACATAACAAATTAAAAATTATGTCGTTTTACCAATTTAAGTGACTATATCACTACCGGTTAAGTGTTCTACCAGTTTGTTTGCTTTGTACATCAAATCTCGCTTGTCTAGTTGAATCTGCTAATGTGGTTATGAACATAGCTTCAAATGCTTGTCTCCATCACTTCTATAAAACTGCATCATCCAACTCTTCATGAATTGCCTGTATTGTTTGACAGAATGCAACTCTGTCTCAATTTACTGGTTGAGATCCTAGTTACCGATTTATTGGTAAACTGTCATTTGTACATGTTATACCTTACTGATTGGCTTCCAAGACTTAGATGACCACAAAAACATTGTTTCCATCAATGAAAACACAAAACTTAGTCATCAAACATGAATCTTAATCTCTTCATAACATTCACTAATCAATCATTTACCGGTTCATTCAAATGCCAACAATCTCCCTCTTTGGTATTGATGGCAACACTTAGGAAAAAATTTGTCAACTAAGTGTGCAAAACAAAAATTGAATTTATGACATATACTCCCCCTTAGCAATTGCATGCTATAAAAAACAAGTACAATACTCATATTATTACATACAAAATTTTGAGTGACTACTCTCCAATTCTTTGACTGACTCTTCAACTCTTACTCCCCTTTGACAATAATGCCAAATAAAGAAGTACATACATGAAAAATAAATATATGTGATATAAAAATTTGCATCAGAGCATATATATAGATATAATATTCATAAATTCTTTACACAGGAATTCTTGAAAAAACATCACTAAAATGAGAATTGAAATATTTAAAGTCATTGTGCCATGTCTCTAAAATTATGCCTGCGATCTCCACATGGGTCTTGATTTGTCCAGCTAGCTCCTCCATTGCATCAACAATGCTCATTTCAGGTGTAGCCAGAATGGCTTCATATTCCTTGTATGCTCTCTGCAAGACTTTGATCTTCGGTATAAGTTGTGTTTGAAGTTCCTGTAGGGATCTGACTCTCTTCATCTGTTCCTGCTCATATACTTTCAACTTGTGTTGAAGTTCTACAACTGATCTACCAAAATGAATAGCAGAGTCATTAAGGGGATTAAATGACTAACTTAGAACCTCAAGTTCATGCTCAACTTCTTCCCTTTTCTTCTTCAAATCAGCACAAAATAAGGTAAATGTTGAAATAATTTAGAGGATTTTACCTCTGGTTTCCAGTGCTTCCATCAAATAATCCTTATTAACAATAAGAGGCACTTTACCTTTATCAATTTCAGACAGTAAGTGCTCTATTCTTTTCTTCTTTTACTTTTTCTCCACATTGACATACGTTTCATCCTCTAATGAGTTCATCTGCTCACCGACATCAGAAACAAGTTGTCCAAGTTTGTCAATAGGAGTGGCAAAATTTCCTGTATCAGTCTCCAGTAGGAGACTAGACAAAATTTCTACTGCATTCCTTATGGTCTATGCCTCCTTCTGTTTTTCTTTCATCCCTTTCTTTTTAGCTCGGGATTGCATGGTAGTTGCAATCTCCATCAACTTAGTAGAACTCAATTTATCCATGTCCAAGGCTCCTTGGATGCTTAATGCATCATCATCTTCTTCATCAACAACTTTATTTTTAGAATCAGGTGACAAAGGTGTCACTATAGGTTCAGTCTTTTCTGTCTTATTTTTCTTTGTCCCCTCTTTGTTTTCAGTATCTTCAGTCTTCTCTTCTTTCTTTTCTTCATTAATGTTTGTTACTGGTGGTGTTTGACTATCTACAGTCTGATTATCTACGTGTGGCTCCTCATCCTTCTTTTCTTCTTCATCTTTCTTTCCTTCCTGTTCCTGATTCTTCTCATGTTGTTCAGACATCTGAAAATCTACATCATACACATCTAGATTATCAGTAGTATTATCAACATTATCACCATTATCATCATCAGGTATAATCACCATTTCAGTTGGTGTGTTCACTGGTTGATCATCTAATAGTTGATCTCCCATCACAATGTCATCAGGCTCAAAATCAGTACGTTTAACACCTTCTGGAAAATCTTCACCCTTAAGCTTTTCAGGTTCATCATCTTCATCATATTTCTCTTCAGTAGGAATTAGACCCAAAGATTTCTTTAACAAAATTTCAGTCTCTTTTTGGACTGATTGGGTCTCACCGATTAACATCCTTGTCAGTCTTTTCTTAGATCTAAAGGAAGATCTTTCTTTCAACAAAACATCATCTAATTCTTCCTTTATGGCTTCCAGTTGAAGATTTTGGAGTGTGTACTCAACAAATTCTTTGTCCTGCTTCATTGTAGCCTGCCACCTTGTATCAATTTTATTGTCTAAAGAATTTGGAATTTGCCCTTGCAACTCAATAAGGGATTTACTATATTAATTCATCATGTAAACAACTGCATCTTCTATTTTCCTTTGTTCATTCTCACCAAGATAATCAAACAATTTACGAATAATCCCTTAAGAACACCATAATGCTTAATACTTCCTAATAGTTTGTTAAGTGAAGTAGGTTTATTTATAGGTTTCTTCATAGATTTGATAGTGAAGGTTCCAACAACATTAGATTTCTTACCGCTAGCCCTTAGGGATTTCTTCTCTTTCTCAGATTTAGTGTCTTCATCATCTGTATCTACCAGTAGCGATCTTCAACATCAGATCAACAAACAACAAAATCCAACTCCTTATGGGGAGACTTCAAACAGAAAATGCAAATCAAAGACCAAGGTATGGGAGAATACTCTTTGGAGCCTTTATGTTTGGCCAAATTACCAACATCACCTAGATCTCATGGATTGCCTACTACATCAACGAATCTGGTCACTCAGCCCATCACCAAATTTGATGGTACCTTCATCCAATTGGGCACTCTGGCACATGAATCAAAAGACAAGGATATTCTTAGCTGGTTATACAAAGATGAGAAAGAAGATAATAGAGCAGCTGCTCTGGATATTGTTCTACCTACACACCTATATGGAAAAGGATACTTAATCATGCAGCAAATGGGATATGACGGTAAAGGACCTATTGGGAAACGCAAGGAAGGAGTCACTGAACCTATAAATCTTCCTTCACAACCCAATAGAAACAAAGTAGGCTCGGGTTGTGAGCTCACCTTCCTATTAAAAAGGCCACCCCACCTAACTACAAAACCTCAATGGAAAGTAAAGATGAAGTACAAAGAAGAATCCTGGCAGGAAGCACTCTTTGAATCAGCAAAAACAATCCGCAAGGCACGAGAACGTCAGGATCAGAAGTTACATCAGGAAAAGTTTCTAAAACAAAAAAGGGCCATATCTGCAGCAGTAGCTCATATTCAAACACCAATATCTCAAGAAACAATAAAATCATCTCCGGATACCTTTGTTTCTCCCCGAAGAAGCACAGTCTATGAACAAATACAGAAAATAGAAGACGGATCTGACACAGAATCAACAAAAACTATCAAAATGGTATCTATCATCAAAAATTTGTTTTCACCATACAACATACTAGTTTACAGCACTGATAGAATCTGGGATGATGCCTCGGAGACTGATTCCAATGAATATGAATGGGGTACCTTCTCCAATGCTACTACAGATATCCCTAATGATACTGATTCTATATCTCTTTCTCAAGAAGAACATAACGCAAGAGATAGACCTCTTGAATTTGGACCGCAGAATATCTATGATGCCAAGGAAAGCGAACAGAAACATTATGAACAAGTCTATGTAGAAGATAATACCATCGAAGACCTCGACGAAATCCTGGACTTCTTTAAAACCAAGAACAATCATGATGAAAACTCTATCCTAACACTCACAGTAGCCGAACTTGATCCACCTAATGATTTCTTACCACTTGTCTTTCCTGACCTCGTCGACTGGGATGAACCTGAAATCCATGATCTACCAATTTTCCTAGATGATGAGTCTATTATCCATTACCTATGTACCATAAATCCGGAAATAGGCTCTACCAGTGAACAAAGTAACAATGTCTGCAAACCAGGGAGTGCCAAGTCTCTCAGTCGCAAAAATGAACAAAATAAAGAATCTGATGCTGAAAACCAGTCAATGGCAGCTCTAGATCACAAAAAAGTAAAAATAAAGGACGCATCTGAGGGTGAAAACCTTTTTAAGGCACCTAACGATGGGAGACTTGACACTCTTCCTGAGCACTTTCATGTGCGATCACCCATATTGATTGAGCCCACTCAATCAATCAACATTGGTACCATGGAAGCAGTCAGAAACCTACACCTTGCAGAATCTCTGACAGAGGAAGAAAGATCAGCATTCATCATTTTCTTTAAAGAACAACAAATTAACTTTGCTTGGTCATATGTTGATATGCCTGGAGTGGATCCACACTTAATCATGCATCACTTGTCCATCTCTTTAGGAGTTAAACCAGTCAAGCAAAAGCTACGAAAAATGAATACACAGGTGGCACTCATGGTCAAAACTGAACTAAAGAAATTATTAGACGTCGGATTCATCCGACCCATTGACTATGCAGAATGGAAATCCAACGTCGTTCCAGTATCAAAACCAGATGGTAGTATCAGAATATGCACTGACTTCAGAGACGTCAACAAAGCTTGTCCAAAGGATGACTTTCCTCTGCCCAGTATCGACATAATTGTAGATCTCACAGTAGGCCATGCGATGCTCTCACTAATGGATGGTTTCTCAGGCTATAATCAAATCAAAATAGCCCCAGAAGATCAAGATAAAACCATGTTCACCTGTCCTTGGGGAACGTACTGTTGGAATGTTATGTCTTTTGGCTTAAAGAATGCAGGGGCCACCTATCAAAGAGCAATGACAACAATATTCCATGACATGATGCATACATTTATGGAAGACTATGTGGATGATTTACTCGCTAAATCCTTCACCAGAGCAGAACATCTCAGTATCCTAACAAAGATCTTTGATCGATTGGAGAAATTCCAAGTCAAGCTCAACCCTAAGAAGTATGTCTTTGGGGTTACATCAGGCAAGTTACTAGGCTACATTGTCTTAGCTAAAGGTATTGAAGTAGATCCAGCAAAGGTACAAGCCATTATGGACATGCCACCACCAAAGAATATCAGTCAACTCAGATCTCTACAAGGACAACTTCAATCAATCAGGTGATTCATCACTCAGTTAGCAGATAAAAGTCTACCATTTAACCATTTACTACACAAAAATATACCATTCAAATGGGAGACCAAGTGTGCAGAATCTTTTTACCAAATCAAACAGTACCTGATGAATCCACTAGTTCTAGTACCACCAGTCGTAGGAAAGCCACTTATCCTATATATCTCAACAACAGATATATCACTGGGGGCACTATTGGCACAAGAAGATCAACAAGGAAAGGAACGCGCCATATATTATATCAGTAGGACATTGAATGGCTATGAACTCAACTACACATTCATTGAAAAAGCTTGCCTAACAGTGGTCTTCGCATCTCAAAAGTTCCGACATTATATGCTAGCACACACCATTAAGCTAGTCGCAAAAATTGATCCTCTCAAATATCTACTCAGCAAGGTAGCTCTTACAGGCCGATTGGCTAAATGGGTCATGATTCTCAGTGAATTTGACATCCAATACACAGAAAGATGAGCCATCAAAGGACAAGCAATTGCAGATCAGTTGGCTGAAGCACCGCTACCAGGCAAACACACCATGGAGATTGAATTTCCAGACAGGGACGTTCTTGCTCTTTCTACTAAACAATGGACCCTATACTTTGATGGATCCTATACACAACATGGTTCAGGTGTTGGCATTTTGTTCATCACTCCTAAAAGACACACTATACCAAGATCATATAGGCTTATGTTTCCCTGCACAAATAATGTGGCTGAATATGAGGCATTGGTTATAGGTATAAAAATGGTCGTAGAATGGAAAATCACAGAGTTAAAAGTCTATGGGGACTCGCAACTGGTCATCCATCAAATCAACAACAACTATCAGACAAAGGATGACAAGCTACTACCCTACAAGCGAATGGTGGATGACTTCAAACAGTATTTTGTGCACATCACCTTCGAGAAAATACCGAGATTGAACAACAAAGCAGCCGATGCAATGGCTACTATCGCTTTATTACTACAAATTCTAGAGCAACAGATTCGTTACGAGTTCCTGGTAGAGCAACTGTTCTTCCCCGCCTATGACCACTCTGAATCCCAGGTTATCTATGCCTTGACTGGTTCAAATTCTCCGTTATATGGATAGATATATGACTACCTCAAGCACAATATATTACCAATTGACCAATCACATAACCAAAAACGTAACTTTATCTGACAAGCTACCCGTTACACCCTTACCACTGATACTTTGTATCGTCGAGGTCTAGATGGTACTCTTCTTCGTTGCCTTGATCGTAATGATTCTGATTCTGCTTTACACGAGCTTCACGAAGGTATTTGTGGCACACATTCAAGTGGCACTACTCTTGCTAAAAAGCTTCTAAGGATGGGATACTACTGGCCTACAATGGAGAAAGACTCATATCACTTCGCTAAGAAATGTCCTAAATGCCAGATCCATGGTAATCTGATACATGCACCAGCACAGGAACTACAGCCATTTACAACATCCTGGCCCTTTTGTCAGTGGGGACTAGACTTAGTTGGCAAAATTCATCCTTCATCTTCAAATGGACACAAGTTTATTATAACAGCAACATAATACTTTACCAAATGGATAGAAGCAGTTCCCATGACAATAGTGACTGGGAAACAAATTGCCTCTTTTATCCTCAATTATCTGATCTGCAGATATGGTATTCCAAGTTCAATCATCACAGATAATGGTCGACCTTTCAAAAATCAAGATGTCCAAGAACTATGTGAAAAATTCAAAATCCAACATAGGTTCTCTACACCATACTACCCACAGGGAAATGGTCAAGCAGAAGCATCTAACAAGACAATACTGAAAATCCTCAAGAAAATAGTGAATGATGCAGGCAAAGATTGGCACGTACAACTCAATCCAGCTCTTTGGGCATACAGAACCAGCATCCGCACACCTACAGGAGCAACACCATACTCATTGGTATATGGATCAGAAGCCATTTTACCCCTGGAGGTAGAAATCCCATCTCTCAGAGTCTCTTTGAAAGGCTTAATCCCAGATGAAGAGTATCGAGTTAACCGACTGCAAGAACTTGAACTATTAGATGAAAGACGTCAGCATGCTTATACTCATCTCAAAGCATATCAGCAATGCATGTGCAGAAGCTACAATCACAAGGTCATTCCCCGCAACTTCAAAGTTCGTGACCTAGTTCTCAAAGAAAATCCAAGAAATCAGCAAGATCGAGAAAAGAAAGGGAAATTTGAACCTAACTGGTTGGGTCCCTATGTTATCATATCAGTCTATGGATCAGGTGCCTATCAACTAACAAATTCCGAAGGAGATGTGCTCGACGAACCAACTAACAGCATCCATCTGAAGAAATACTACACTTAAGTAGTCTAGTGGATGGAAAAAGCAAAAACAAGCAAAAAAATCAAAAAATCTAGAAAAAAAAAAAGCAAAAAAAAAAATACAATAAAAACAAATGGTGAAAACCTGGTAAACAGGCGCTCTTGTGAAAGAATGGCTCCTCTATCTATCTCCATACCATTTTATCCGTACAAACACTATTGACCATCGCCCGACACTTAGCACATATCCATTCAGGACATACTTAGCGTAGTCACTATCCTAGTTTATCCATATATATCCTCTTACCACAAATCCACCATGGCTTGGAAATCATTGTACATATTCACATCAAGAGGCACACTCAGCTAGGGGCATTCAAATCGTCTAAATATTGCCAAACATTCAAGACATCAAAGCTATTTGCAAAACTCAAAAAAAAACATGACATCCAACAACCAAAACTACGCTTCATTGCAAAACAGAACAAAACAATTCACAAGAAATACCAAGGATGGATGATTTTTTTGAAGTACTAAATGTTGCATTATCGCATAAAAATCTTAACTAGTTTTGCATTTTGAACTTTTTAAATTATTGGATTTTCTTCCTTTTCTCACTAAATGCTTCAAAGCTAGAGATCATGAGGAACTTCCAATATTTTCTTAGTCTTCTGTCTAGGAGGTGATCACTTGTACTATGTGAATACTTGCCTCGAGACGTGATACATCAAATATCACTGAAGGCCTGATTCCACTTCATGCATACAAATGATTCAATCTTGTTTGTTTACACAATACGCACTCAGGTCGTCCTGGTTCAATTATACCTTGATGCTTGTGCTATCTTGCAAAATCAAACATCATGTAAATTTTTCTCAGGTCATTATGGTTCAATTATACCATTATGCTTGTATAAATTTTCAACATTTCCTAAACACAAATCAATGCTCAATGATGATATCTACACAGAAAGCAAACAAATGGCTATATCGGATGGCAAATACGGAATGAGGATGCTACCAAAAACATAGTTACATATCATCTTACAATTAGTTGCACATCATTTTCCAATTAATTGCATATCATGTTAACATAGTTGCATATCATTTTACATTTAGTTGCATATCAAATCATACATCTCATTTTCAAGATACATCTCACAGCATATAAAAACATACATCTTGCATCATACATTATATCATATATTTAAGCATTGCATCATCATGAAGAAATAACCCACATAACATGCATCCATATAAACACACCACATGATCAAAGAAAATGGTGCCGTATATATATATATATATATATATATATATATATATATATATCTCAAAAATGATCAAAAGGTACAAAATGTATCAACACTGTGTCCAGTACAAAGAATAACAATGATCAAAAATACAAAAGAGACCACGTCTCTCAAGTATGACTATCCCCTGACGGAGATGGTCTAGCTCCAGATGCACCCGCCCCTGGATCCCCAGGAGGGTCCTGTCTCGGTGGCCCTGTAACACCTCGGCTCTTAGACCGTGACCTAGTATCTCGAGATCGACTAGATCTCGACTGTGCAAAACTCTATACTCGTCGGTCCTTGGGTACCACAGCCTCATAGTGCAGCTGATAGTACTCCGCCTCCTGAGCTCTCAATGCTAGCTCTCTCAGGGTGTTTCTCATCGGACCACCCGCCGCTACTCTCTGCATGCTAGATACCAGCTCCTCCGCTCGCCTCCTCCGCTATATCTTGGTGTCCCGCTTAGTGGTCAACTGTGAAATATGTCGCTGATATGTCAAAATTTGTGCCTGCAGCTGCTGTACAGTCACCTGTAGGGTCCGGATCTGTGCATCCTCAACATGTGTAGGGACCCAAACCCGTAGTGGTACCTATGCAGGGGAAACCCCTCCAACCCTGCCTGTCCTCGATGCTGGAGGTGGGAGCACATCCGTCCTCCTCCTTTGTGCTAGTCGCCTTGCCTCATCAACACCCCCCACTGCAGCTAGCACCTCCCCCACTCTCCCCTCTCCACCGGCTCCAATAGCCAATCCACCTCTCCCCTTGTCTATCACCCCCTGTCTCACCGCTCTCTCCACACCCCTATCTCCTCTCCTCACTCTATCTCCTCGTCTCCCTCTGACTCCTCTCCCTCGTCCATCCCCTCCATCCTCTCCATCATCATCATCATCTCCCTCTCCCTCCTCCTCATCGGAATCAAAAGCTGGACTCATCTCCTCCGAATCCGATATCCTAGCCACCACCCGCACAACAAACAATTTGGCAAACTCATCAATCATGCCCGCGTCCAAAATCTCTAGGGCATAATCCCATATCTGCCCTGCCAACCCGACAAACTCCTCCACCACCACTGCGCTATCAATGGTCAGACCCCAATCACCTACATCCTATCATCGCCGTGCATATAGGCACGCTCCCTGTGGAATACCCTGTTGGCACCCAAACTATCTCAAAACTCGGGTCACCACAAACCTCTCTATCACAAACGAGGTCCTCCTGATTAGGTATCTAGTCATAAAAACAAAGGGCATCTCCAGCACGTCCTCTACCCACACCTCGCATCCTGTATATGGTCGCCAGGTGACCATATCAATATCATCGAGCACTGTCCTCCAATGCTCTAGTTTGCCCAGCTTGCACTGAACAACTAGACCCCTGTATCCATATGCATATGCACACCCCATGAGCCTATCTCTATCTGCTAGTGGCCTCGCCACTGGAATGTGCTCCCAGCACCATACCTGTAACAGTGTCACGCCAGCTGACAAACTGTCGTAACCGAGGTATACCACCTCATGTAAGCCCCTGTACAGATGGGCTAGCATAGTTGATCCCCATGAAAACCTCCGGCCCTGTGTGACCATCTCCTCCAATACCAGCCCCCATCCCACCGAGAATCCCTTTGACCTACAATCAGGACAAAGGAATCCACCAATAAACCCTGCTAGTACAGATGGCAGGGGTGCGTAATCCAGGTCTAAGAACTCCTGCCATGGGATCTCATAACCACATACTGTCTCATTGTGGAAGATACGGTGCAGTGCCTCTGTCCCGCCCTCCTCCGACTGCTCATACGGTAGTAATGCACCTACTACGGGAATCCACAGGATCCTGTAACAGTCCTCTGGTGTGACTGTCATCTCTCCGGTCGCAAAATGGAAGGTGTTTGTGTCGCTATGCCACCTCTCTGCCAATGCTGTCAGTAGCTCTCGGTTCATAGTGAACCGAGGCATATCCAAAAGGGAGGTCAACCCACATCTCTCAATGATGTCCAGATCAGCCTGGGTCAACCGCGGTATCAATGTCCACGGTCTCGGAAATCTCTCCCGCGACTGAACCACACCCAATCGCTCCTGTCAACAAGAAAAACAAATCCAATATCAGTTTCCACATCAAAACAAAGATATCAAAATCAAACTCACATCAACAACATGAAACAATTTGCTCATCTACATCAAGTTCAAAATCCTATCATTTCATATCAACTTGTAACACAACTCAAGTTATCAAAAACCATATCAAAACTTGTAACACAACTCAAGTCTCCACAATCACATAAGCTTGTAAAACAACTCAAGTTTCCCACCCATATCAGCTTGTAACACAACTCAAGTTTCCAACCCATACCAGCTTGTAACACAAATTAGGCTTGACACATTGAACTTAAAACAGGGTACGCAAATACATCATATTTTGATCAAAACACCACATTGACATCTATACATAACTTGAAAATTCGCACATCAAAACAAGTTATATCAGCACTCATATTGGACAAATCCATAAAATCATGACAATAGACACAACAAATTTACAAAACACCTCATCTTGCAAAATTTTTTCCAGATGCACTAAAACAGACTCCCGCTACGCTAAACTTTACCCACGCGCTAGGTTGTCTTTCCTATGCACTAATCTATTTACCCTATGCGCTAGACTGACTCTACGCGCTAACCTTTTCCCCCATGCGCCACCTAACCCAACCCATACGCTAAACCCTACCTACATGCTAATCTATACCTCTCGGGCGCTACCTGTTTGACCCTATGCGCTAGGTTAACCCTACGTGCTAAACCCCCTTACCCATGCGAACCCCTGTGACCCCTATGCGTTAGGTCTACCCTACGCGATAACCTGCTGACCTAACGCGCTACCTGACTATCGCCATGCGCTATTTTGCGTCTATGCACTAACCTATATTTCCTATGCGCTACCCTATTTTATTTCGAATGCACCCCTAAAATAGACTTGATGCGCTACTTAAAAGTTCGTATGCGCTAAATCTATGACTTTGATGCGCTAAAACCGAGTTTTAAAAATCAAAAAATGACTAAAAACGCCCAAATTAGAAATCAAAAGAGGGTCAAAAATGTTGACTTACTGGTGGTCCATACGCTGCAGGTCTCCGGTACCTCCGAACATGCTCGAAATGGTGTCTGGAATACGAAATAGGCATTTTTTCTTCAGACCAAATTCTCTTTCTCCAAAGTCAACAAAGCACAAATGAATCAAATCAAAGCTATTTTCCTTTTTTATAGGAGGAAAATGAAATTAGGGTTAGCCAAACGAACCTGTAATATGGTCGCGGTCTCCCTTATACCATAAAACTTGTAACTTATCGGGAGATGAATCAATTTACCCACCTGTCACATAAACGAAATCCTACACATCACACGCAACTCATCAAATCAAATCAAAAAAATTTAAAATATTGATTCATCTCCCGAGGGGGCATCACCATCAAATATCAAATCTAGGGCATCACGCATCAAATCAAATCTGGGGCACGACTTGCAAATCAAAAGAGCGACACAAAAATTGCATTTCATCATAAATCATGATAACACATCATTTTCTTTGAAATAACATGTGCACACACGTCACTTCAAAGAGGGGCAAAATGTAGACGTATAAAAATGACCATATTCCTAAATGAATATTTTATGTTCATTTCTCTATTTAATTAAATCCAATTTAATTAAATTACCCGCATTCCTCATATCCACTTTTAATTAAATTCAAATTTAATTAAATAGTTATCCTAAATTGAATAAATCTAATTTATTTAATTTCCCCAAATTACAACCAAATTGAATAAATCATTTAATTCAATTAATTCCTATTATCCCTCCATCCACTTGCAAAATCCTACATCTCCCACTTGCCTTCCTAAACCCCTTTCTAATCCCTTCTAGACTCTTCTAATCGCTTCTAATTAGCCTAACCCATCTTCTAAACTTTGTCACATCCCTAAGCAAGGGGAGGTCACTTCTCAAATCCTCAAAGTCTTTGATAACCATTAAAGGCTTCAAGCCTTCAACCACTTAATTCCTCAAAGTCTTTGATAACCATTAAAGGCTTCAAGCCTTCAACCACTTAATTCCCCAAAGTCTTCATAACCATTAATGGTTAACTCAAATCCTCTTACATGGTTAAAGAATTTCTTTTAACTCAACCTTCATCCAACCCAAGGGTCTCATCAGACCTTTAATGCTTTGACCATGATTATCTCTTAATCGTTTGCACAAGGGTTTATCCTGGGATTAACTCTTAATCCAATGGGTAATCTTAATTTAGACTTGACCCTTACCTTCTAGATAACCCTAAGGTCTTCTCAGGCATTTAATGTCTCCAACCCCTTCTCTCAACCCAACCCTATGTTGACACTTGTCACCATTTCATTGGTGCAAATTGCAAACATGGATCCCCAACTTTCAAACTCAACCCTTGATCAACTCTTTCAATCCTAACCATCCATTGCCCTATTTTTGCTATAAATAGAGCTCTCATTCCTCCATTTTGAATATCCTCCAAATTTGCAGTATCATACTTATGCTCAAATACATTCAAGCTTTCATATCTCATTTTATGTTCATCATTTTAGCCTCTTTTAAATCAAGAACTAGTCTAAATATGCATGTTTAGAATAATTTCTTTATCATTTTAGCTCAATCATGGACTAATATATCATGTTAGGATAGTATTTATACTAACCTTGTCATCTTATAATCTAGTTCATTACATTTCTAGAATCATGCATAGCTTAGGATGCATCTCATACTAAAATCTATCAAAGCATCCCTCGTTCTTGCATTTGCCATCCCTAAACCATTTTGCTCGGTGATTTGAGAGCAAAAACATTGGTTTGAGGGACATTGTGAGATAGAGAACCATGGGACCAACCTTGGGAAGCTGAGTAATACTTTATTACTCCATAGCTTGCACCAAGAAGTCCTGTGTGTGTGTGTGGACAAGTCTTTTAGAATATTTTCACATATTGAGTTCTATCAACCCGCTTTTCCCGCATACATTAGTAATTCATAAATTATGAGTATGGTCCAATAAAGAATTTTTTTGTCTAATTTTTTTCTAATTGCTTTTATTAATTGTACATATTAGAACCAATGCGTCCTTCTTTCTAGTTAGTTCTACAATAAAATGTAGAAACAAATGCTAAATAATTAGGAAAAAGCTTAGAAATAATACTCAAGATCAGTTGTCTATCATCTTTCTTGATTCCACATTGTTCCAATTGCAATCCAATTTCTTTAAAATTTATGAAGTATCATATGGTGTCAAATTTTGTAGGATTCAACCTACGAACCTATTCTCCAACTAATGACCCCTTAACTCATCTTGAATACCAAAGAGGGTTTCAGAATTGGTCCATGCTACATTTGGTGTAGAAGCAAATTCAATGTGAAAAATAAGGTTAGGAGAGACTAACATACACAGAGTACCAAAGGCTTCATTACATTTATTAAATGATTATATATTTTTTAAGTCTTGAGGTTCAGTTTCAAGTCCCAATGTAACATGATGATATCCATATCTTTTAAGATATATTATCACGATTTCCATTCAAAATAGTTATATGGAGATAAAAATAAAATTGCAGATGCATCCATTATTGTAGAAGAGTAGATTACAAAAAATAAGACACATGAGGCACCCCCCTTTCTACTAGTCTCAAAAATTACCCCCAGGTATTGCAATATTGACACTTTATAATTAGAGTAGACACCTAAAAGTTGAACAACAAATTAAGTGAATTTTATTCATTTAATTATCCCTATTCTTCTATTTTGACCATTAATCAAATCAAAGGTTTGATTAATATTTCCCTTCTTCTATCTAAGTCATTTAATTAAATCCCCCCTCTAGCCATTTTAATTAAATTCACATTTAATTAAAAAATCACCATTTACCCCCTTTTCCCATTTTAATTAAATCTACATTTAATTAAAACCTCTTTTGCATTTAAATAAATCTAAATTTATTGAAAAATCCCCCCACTTTTAAAATCATACAAATGTAAGTTACATCCCCTATTTTGGCTAAAATAAATCTTTTATTTACCAAAATTGCCTATTTTCCCTCACCCACTTGCATTTTCCTAAATCTCCCACTTGCATCTCCTTAATCATTCTTCTAGAAGCCTTCTAATCATATCCTAATCATGTCTAATCTAATAATCATGTCCTTTCCCTAAATTTGAGGAGGTCACTTCTCAAGTTTGGAAGAAAGTCTTCTAAATGCATTAAAGGCATCATTTCTTCAACAAGTTAACTTGTTGAGCTCCCCAAATTTGGGAGGACTCTTACAAATTTATCCCTCAAAGTCCTATTTACCATTAATGGTTAATTCAACCTCCCCTCATGGTTAGAGACTTTCTCTCTAACTTAAACCCTCATCTAACCCAAGGGTCTTATCAAGAACTCATGGCTTTGACCTTGATTATCCTATTAACCCTTGCACAAGAGTTTATCCCTTGGGTAAAGGTTTTATCCATTGGTTATCCACTAACCCAACCATAACCTTACCTCCTAAGGTAACAATCATGTCTCCTCAAGCATTTAATGCCTCTTACATCTCCTCTCAAGCCCTCTCAAGATGACATTTATCAACTTGGGATTGGATTGAATCCCTCACATGGATTGACAACTTTCAATCCTAGCCCTTGTTGAGATTACTCAATCTCAACAATCCATTTCTCTATTTTCCCTATAATTAGAGACCATTCCTTCTTCAAAATCATCCAACTTCATTTGCATCCAATCTATACCTAAATTGTTTTGTGCAGGTTACTAAAGAGCTCCATTTTCTTCTCTTATCATTTTAGATCATCTTAGTTGCATTATAGCATATATTTCATCATGTTTTAGTATATCATTAGTTTCTTTTCCATGCTAGATCAATCTCGTCTTCATAACATTCTCATGCTAGCTTAATCTCACACTAATCTCTTCATTTTGGTAACATATCTAGATTCATATCCATTTAGCATATCACTAAGATCTTAGTTGTATTCCCTTTAGATCTTAGAATCATACATATCTCTCATTTTTAGGTTGTCATCCTAGAGATCAAGTGCTCTTCCAAGCTGAGAGCCACCTTAAATCTTGAAGATCCTTGGAGATAGAGGACAATGAGACGGTTTTAAGAGTTTAGATTTACTAACTTGTTTTGTTGATTTCTAACCTCTAATGCAATGTCCCAATGTTGTGTTTGTGTTTTTTGCCTCTCTTTTGCAGATACCACAATCTGAGAATACATTAATTGGTGCCCACCATGGGGCTGGACCCCTAAAATTTCAACATTTCTAATTTTTTTTCCACATGATTCATGCCTACAGTTTTCAACTGCAGATTAACGCATACAACCTCTATTATCGCGCATTTGACGTATATTTTCGCGCATCTGACATATCTTCTCGCGCATTTAACATTTATTTTAGCGCATTTAATAGATATTTTTGCACATTTAACAGTTCTTTAATTAGCGCATTTGATAGATCTTTTGATGCATTTGACTGTTATTTTGGTGCATATGTTCTCTATTCAGGCGCATTTGAAACAAAGTGCAAAATTTGTAATCAAATCTTGAAATTAAGCTTCTGGAAGGACAATATATATGGAATATAACATTTAATTCTAAGTATAAATATTGTCAGGATGTTTGAGAGGGGTTTCTAACCTCTAGGAGTTATAATGCAAAATCTAGTTTTTGGAAGATTCTCCAAATTTCACACTTAGTGAAATTTCATGGCATTTCAAGATCAAGAGTGAAAAAATTGTAACCAAGATTTGAAATTAGGCTTGTGGAAGCCCACCTAAGGTTTTGGATTTTCGCTAACTTCTTTCATTGCAGGTTTCTAACAATTTCTTGCAGATTTGGAGGAGTTAAGTTAGGATTTAGTGATTTCTTTTCTAGCTTTTTTTAAAAGTTGGCTGAAAAAAAAAACGCATATTTCTTTTTGGGTAAAAAGAAATTCATTTTTCAATTTGGTGTTCTAGGGATCTACAAAGAATCACATTTGCAAGGTAAAAGCAACAAATCAAACATTTACTTTTTTGCAAAGTTGGGATTCACACCTCAAATTTTGGGCTCTAAAAAGAACAACAAATCTTTCATTTTCTTGCAAAGTTAAAAAGAACAATCAATCTTATTTTTGTAAGATAAAATGAACAACTCAACTTGTCCATTCTTACAAAGCAAGTTACTTTCAAGCAAAATGTGTTTTTATTTCATTGACCAAGATTTCCATTTCTTAGTTAAAAAATTAATTGCTATGAAGGATTAAAAAGAACACCATGCTTAAATAGAGGATATAAAATCATTGCTTTAAAAGGATAAAAAGAACGCTTGAATTTTCTGTCTCCAAAGTGGTAGGTATATGCTCTCCCCTTAATTGGGTGATCAAAAAGACAAACCCACTCTTTATGCTTTCTTTTACTTCAAACAAATAAATCATTTAGAAGGAATGCCTTCCCAAAGCCTTGAGGGGGCTAGTGAGAAGGGTATGACCCAAGTGAGTATGGCTAAAGCCAAGTAATCTAACTCACTATAATCAAATCACCTTTTGAGATGAAAATCTCGGGGGACGGAGCATATTTGATCTATCTCTTTTGAGTTATCTCATATTGAGCACTTTGTAGGGCCTTGAGGTCTCAATCATGCTTGCATGACTACATCTTGTTAGATACTTTGTTGGGCTATAGGCCTCAATTGTTCTTGCATGACTTCAAAGGATACCTTCAAACGAGATCCTTATTATGAACCATAGAAATAAAAACTTGGAGGTGAGTTAGTTTCCATACATTGGCAATATCATAGTGCAAGAGTGGGGAGGAATCCACCCCCAAGATTACTCACCATATATCTCCCAAGATAACTACCCAATTGTGATGCAATTCAATTTGGGTTAATTTCTAGAAAAAGGCAAAAAAATGGGTGCCCTCTAGGGGGTGACAAGGCAATTTGAGCTGACGAAGTATCGAGACTAGTGGGATATGATATTTTTTATGACCTTTGAATAAAGTGTAGATAACTGATGTGTCTTTCATTGTAAATCAAACCAGTGATAACATCGGGGATTTGAAAACATCCTCACAAGAACATACACTCAATGTTTAGCATAGGGATGGCCATTGTTTTCATGTGTGCTATGTCTTCTTGTCATAAACATTGAAACATGTTACAAGTTACAAATACAACAATCAATTTCAACAACAAAGAGAAAAGAGAAACCTTACAGAGAAGAATTTCCAAATCCAAATAGCACCCCTGGAAGGGGTATCAAATCTTCAACTATCTTAAAAGATAAGATTTCATCCAACAAGATTAAGAAGTATCAAATAGAGTTATCAAAGGTTCCAACATCCAACAAATCTATCAAAAAAATACCAAGTTAGGTTCTCAAGTTGCCAAATTAAGTTTCTACATCGTGAAACTTGACTCATATAATTTGACACACTTTGTCATGGGGGCGAATCAAACTAAACCTCTACTTGACAAGTAAGCTTGAGTATCTGAAACAAATTATACATATCAACCATCAACATCAACATTGATCATTTTATATGACCACTCCCCGTATTTTGAGAAGAAGAAGTCTTCATCAAAAGACTAAGTTGAAGAAGAGACAACCTAGTCCTAAGGCCCTTGCCAAAAGGAATAAATTTCTCTACATCAGCCGTCAACTCTTTAAATCACATTGTGTTTTCTTGCATCATATGTTGTTGTATCTCTAAGGAAAGACTAACAAATTCAACAAGGAACCTTTGAGAAGTAGGGCTTACATTTAAAAAGAAGCATTCAATAAATGCCTTAATAGTGGGGGAAGGATCAATCCTGCCTTATTTTCAAGAAATTGCATCACCTACCATGAAGATCGGCTTGAACCACCAACTCCACCAAGAACCCCAATAGAAGAGGAATAATTTACTACTATAGAAATCTATTGATGCTCACTGACATTCGATCTTGAAAAGGCAAGAATTGGATCCACAACCAAAATCCAGCATGAGTCGTATCGAATCTTACCCCTTTGACAAATACGCAAATGTGGAAGAAGAAGAAGAGATCACTAAGGAACTCGCCCAACAATGTCAAGAAAGCGCCGCCTTCCAAAAGCTCATGGAAAGGCTTATAGATGCACAAAAGAACCTCCTCATGCTAAATAGAAAAGGAATCTTGATGCCTGAGGATTTTGACATAGAAAATTCAAGGAATGAAAGAATCCCAAGAACCAAGCCAAGGGCCTACACATTCATTCAAAATCAAGAGCACCTAGGAGGCGATGATACCCAAGACAGTGCCTGCAACCGAGACGATACCCGCCATCATGACGACATTAGTGAACAAGGGGATGCCCGTCATCGAAGGGCCACAGAAGGAAATGCGCCTCTAGCTCTTATTACACATTAACTCCAATCACTCCAATGACAAATGAAAGATATGCAACAAGGGTCTATAACGAGGTATTCTTTGGAGGACATTTGTCCTTACCCTTTTTACATGAGGCTAAACATGATACCTTTCCTTCCAAATTCAAATATACCGAAGTATGATAAATACGATGGTAAGAGTGATCCCCGTGATCACATCAAGGAATTTTGTACTATGAGCTTGGAGTTTGCTCATAACGATACATACATGATGAGGCTATTCCCAAGAATTTTGAGAGGGCAAACAATGGATTGGTTGTCAAAACTCACGCCTCCCATCAGATCATTTGATGAGTTGGTGAATAAATTCATTATACAATACTCTTACAACATCCAAGATGAGATCACTATGCTCAACATATGCAACATGAATCAAAAGAAAAATGAAACATTCATGGTGTTCTTACAACGATGGAGGCATATGGTCTCAAGGTACCCATGCGATGTACTTGAAAAGGAAAAGATGGAGATCTTCATAGACAATTTAAATAGTGAAATGAGTTATCAACTCAAACTACAATGTCTACCTACTTTTACAAAGTTGATTAAAAATGGCATCTAAGTAGAGGAAGCCTCAATCAAGAAAGGGACCTTGAGATTCTCCAAGGATGGTGTAAGTTTGCCAAGCAATAACACCTATAGAAATCAATATAATAACAACTCAAACAAGTCCAAATTTTGGACTAGAGACAAAAATGTTGTTAATGATGGGGTAGTTGATGCCAATAATGTAAAGTCTAAACAACCAATGTTGACTTTATCAGGTAATGTACCATCCAACAATGATCAAAGAAGTGCCAATCAGGGCACTAACAACTATCAATGCACTACCAACTAAGGAGCTCCAATGTGAAACAACAACAACAACAACTAAGGAAACAATAACTATCGAGGGAATAACAACAACTACCAAAGAAACAACAACAACCAAGGAGTAACCCTAACACTCCATCACCCCCATATCGAATAACATATACACCATTAGGACAAACCCTAGAATATGCATTTTGAGAACTATTGGCAAACAAGATCATCACATTGCCAGTCATAAGAAACTTTGAACCCCAAGTCAAACCACCATGGTGGAATGACTTGTATTATTTTGATTATCACCAAAACAAGGGGCATAGAACAAACGATTGCATGAGGTTGAAAAACCTGGTTGAAGATATGATATAAAAGGGAGACATAATTGTCGATGAACATAAAACCAATGGTGATCAAGAGGCTTTCAAAAATCCTCTTCCTAATTATGACAAAGGAGGAGCATCAACGTCAAACAATAACAAAGGATCCCGCATCAATCACATATACAAAAATACCATAAATCACATATCAACATGTGACACTCAAGTAAATGTCATAAAGATCAAATATAAAGAAGAACATGCGTCGGTAAATATCACAACGAGGGCTCAAAAATATGTCTTGAAGGGGAGAACATCTAAAGCAACGACTAGCCCCAAGACCCAATATAACTTGGTTGATCAATTGCAAAGGGCGCCCACTCAGTCAATACTAGAATTGCTCAAACTTTCACCAAAACATAAGGATATCTTGGAGAAAGCTCTTGTAGAAACAATCATTCCAAATGATCTGGATATCAATTGGTTCCAAGTCATGGTGGCCCATATGATAGTGCTAGATAACTTATCCTTCTCTGAACACTATGACATATCCTTGAGTCATCCACACAACACCCTGCTCCATATCGAAGTCCTAGTCTACAAACATCGGGTGAAAAGAGTGCTAATAGATGGAGGAGTTGGTCTCAATATATGTACCTTAAAGCTTATTTGTGCATTGGGCTTCTCTGAGCAAGCTATTGATCCTAAAAAGAAGATCACTATCAGATCCTATGATGATGAAGAAAGTCATCCGAAGGAATAGTGGTACTACCCATTCAGGTAAGACCTATGCAAAAAGACACATCGTGCCAAGTCTTGGACATAGACTTGACATAAAACATACTCTTGGGCCATCCTTGGATCCATGAAATGCAAGCGGTACCTTCCACATACCATCAATGTCTCAAGTTCCCATACAACGGACAAGAGATATCAATATCAGCAGATACTAATCCCTTTCAGTACTGCAATGTTATGGAGGCAACACAAAATGTCCTAGTTCCACACAATAGGGAGACCCAAGCTTCCTCATCATCCAACCATGAAGAAAAGCTCAAGTCCCTATCCATAAACTTTGAGAAAAAGATGAAGATAAAGGACCAAGGTATGGGGGAATACTCTTTTGAACCCATGTATTTATCTAAATTACTAGCTTCGCCAAAGTCTCATGGACAACCTTCAACATCAAGACATCATGAAGCACAACCCATCAAGAAGTTTGATGGTAAATTTATCCAAACGGGCACAATGGTTGAAGAATCAAATGACAAAGACATCCTTAGTTGGATATACAAGGATGAGGAAGAAATTAGAGTTGTTGCCCTCGAAGTAGTCGTTCCCACATAACTTTATGGTAATGGGTTCAGAATCTTGCAACACATGGGATAAAAAGGAAAAGGACCTATTGCCAAGTGTCAAGAAGGCATCATATAACCCATACAACCCCATTCACAACTTGCAAAAGACAAATTAGGACTTGGATATGGCCAACATATTCAACCTGTGCAAAAGCGAGATCACCATAAAAAATCCTAATGGAAAGAAAAGGTGACACATAACGAAGACTCATGGCAAGAGGTTCTACACCATGCAGCAGAAAAAAAAAAAGAAAAGAAAAAGAGCATGAAGAAAATGAGAGGCAACAAGAAGAGCTCTCTATCCAAAGAGAGGTGGCTTCTTATAAAAAAGTGCATCATGTACAAGCACCTAATCAAACCAAATGCAAGCCACAACTCGAGGAGATTACTACTCACAGAGGGGAAACTGTGTATGAGAAAATTCAAAGACTACAAGAAAGCACCGATCCTGAATCAGAACAAGCCACCAAACTTGTGTCAATTATCAGTAACCTTGTCTCACCATACAACATACCTGTCAGACTCAGTGATGTAACCTGGGATAGCGATTCTGAAACAGATTCCAATGAGTATGAGTAGGACACTTGTTTTGATATTATAAGGCTCGAGCTCTAGATCATTTGAATTTGGACCACAAGATATCTATGAGGCTAGTGAGAATGAACAACTTCAATATGAGAGAGGCAATGTCGACGAGAGTACCATCAAAAACCTTGAGACTGTTATAGACCTTACCCATGCTATGGACAACTATGATAATATCTCTATCATGACCCTCACAATAGCTGATCTTGACCCGCCAAATGACTCCCTACCGCTCATATATACTGACCTCATAGATTGGGAAGAACCTAAACACAATATACCAATATTCCAAAGCGATTTGTAGATATGGCATTCCTAGTTCCATCATCATAAATAACGGACGTCCTTTCAAGAATCAAGATGTGTGAGAGCTATGTGAATGATTCAAAATCCAACATCGCTTTTCCACACCATACTATCCACAGGGGAATGGCCAAGTGGAAGCATCAAACAAAACAATCCTAAAAATCCTCAAGAAAACAGTAAATGATGTTGGTAAGGATTGGCATGTACAACTCAATCCGACACTTTGGGCCTACAAAATGAGTATTCGCACACCCACAAGGGCTACACCATATTCATTGGTGTATGGTTCAGAAGAAATTCTTCCTCTTGAGGTAGAAATCCCATCTCTTAGAGTATCTTTGAAGGGCCTCATACCAGATGAGTAATACCGAGTGAACGGGTTGTAGGAACTAGAGCTTCTTGATGAAAAATGACAACTTGCCTATGACCATCTCAAGGCATATCAACAATGAATGTGCAAAAGTTATAATCACAAATTCACCCCAAGGGCTTTCAAAGTCGGTGATCTAGTCCTAAAAGAAAATCCCAAAAATCAACAAGATCGAGAAGAGAAGGGGAAGTTTGAACCTAACTAGTTGCGACCCTTTGTCATCATATTAGCCTATGGATCAAGACCATATCAGTTGTCAAATTCAAAAGGGGACATGCTCAACAAACCAACCAACAACATCCATCTAAATAAATTCTACACTTGAGTCGTCCAATGCACGGATCAAGCAAAAAAAATCAAAAAAGTATAAAAAATCATCACTATAGTGAAAACCTGGCAAACAGGCACCTTGTGACACAAAAAAATTTAAAAATTAGAAAAATAAAAAAGGTGAAAAACAAATCAAAAAGTGCAATAAAAACAAGTGGTGAAAACTTGGCAACAAGCACCACTTGTGAGACAACGGCTCCTCCATCTATCAATACTTATATCATATCTTTTATCCATCTGATCTAAGCCCATAGCCATCACAAAATATTTATATACGCAACATTATCCTAGTCACTATCCTTGATTCTCTAATAGTTATCTGTATCATATCCCACCATGGCTTGATGATCAATGTATATCCACATCGACAAGTGTCCATAGTTGGGGGCAGCATTCATCTCACTTTAGCATTCAGACAACATTAAACAAGGATTGCAACATACTAGGGAAACCATTGTCAAAACTACTCATCAGAATAGAAAACGGGACCATTATCCAACTACAACTTCAACACACACACGATGGATGGTTTATTCTGAATTGTGATTTGTTTACATTTGGCATGAAGTTTTGACTATTTGTATCTTGATTTTTGAATCATTAGATCTCTTGAGCTACTCAAGGATGCACTAAGCTAGAGAAGCAACAAAGGAATCTGATATTTTCTTTGGTTTTCTATCTATGAGGTGATCATCCGTATGATGCAAATTTTTCTCGAGACATGATTGGAAACATATCATTACAGACATTTTCCATTTTGCACATAAAATGGCTAACACTTGTCTATTTTACACAAGTAACACTTAGGTCGTCTTGGTTCAATTATACCTCGACGCTTGTATCATCTTGCAATATCAAAAATCATGTAAGTTATACTCGGGTCATTATGGTTCAATTATACCATGATACTTGTTTTAACTTTCAACATATCAAAAGCTCAATGATGACAAAAAGAGCACAAACAAGTGACTAACGGGAATGACAACAACAGAATTAAAGTGATCATGTAGTTGCATATCATCTTAAAATTGTAGTAAGTAACATATCATTTTAATCTTGCATTAGTATTGTATCATTATCATTATCATTTACATCTCATTTTCAAGATACATCTCATCATCATCATCTAGTGACATTCATCATTGCATCCCTCACATGCATATATATCGCATCATCATGGAATCTTTCTTCACTTTCATATATTCATCATTCATCCAACTCTCATCTATCATGTCTTATACAGGATGTATCTTTCCTAAAATTAGACATTC
The DNA here is from genome assembly GCF_030272615.1 of Cryptomeria japonica. Lineage (NCBI taxonomy): Eukaryota > Viridiplantae > Streptophyta > Pinopsida > Cupressales > Cupressaceae > Cryptomeria > Cryptomeria japonica. The sequence continues at coordinate 423,673,216 of NC_081407.1, forward strand.
TCTCATCTATCATTGTCTTATATAGGATGTATCATTCCTGAAACCAGATGTTTTGATCATCTTTTTCTTATACAAGATATATCGTTCCTTAAACCAGACACTTTTATTAACTTTGTCATATACAAGAGGTGTCATTCTTGAAACCAGACTTGATCTCAATCTTATCAATTATATCTATCCTTTTCATCTGATCCATTCTATCATGTCTTATACATGATGTATCTTTCCTGAAATGAGACATTTTGATCAAGTCTTATACAGGATATATCATTTCTGAAACCAGACGTTTTGATCATGTTTGTCTTATACAGAAGGTGTCATTCCTAAAACCAGACTTAATATCATTCATAATCCCAATCTTATCAATCTTATCAAACCAATCAATCTAATCAATCTTATCAAACCCATGCATGTAATCAACTATCTACTCTTCTATCTTTCAAACAATATTCTTCTTCTTTCGAGAGATCATTCATGCCTTTAGTGCATGAACGATCTCCCGAGGGGGCATTATCATATCAAATCTCGACATCAATTTCATATTAGTCTCATATCGACATCAGTCTCATATCAACTTTTCATATCAAATCAATTCTTCATATTTTGGGCATCATATCGACAATTTTGACGACGGCATTATCATATCAAATCTCCATATCAGTCTCATATCAGCTTCATATCGACAAAATCACATCAGCGCTTCATATCGAAATCAAATTTTCATATCCAGAGAATCATATCGACAACTTTGGTGACAACATCATATCAAAAAAATTTGGTAGCATATCTAACAATTTTCTTTGAATCAACATGTGCACACACGTCACTTCAAAGAGGGGCAAAATGTAGATGTATAAATCTGACCACCTTCCTAAATAAATATTTAATATTTATTTTAACGATGTCCCCTTATTAATTAAATTCTATTTAATTGATTTCTTCACATTCATCTATTTGATTAAATAAATTACTCCATTTATTTAATTAAATTCACATAAACCTTTTCTAACCTTTAATTAAATAAATCTCTTTATTTAATTAAATCCCCTTTCTCCCCTTTTAATTAAAATTACATTTAATTAAAATTGATCCTTACAAATAAATAAATCTAATTTCTTTAAAAAATCCTTTTCCATCATCCACTTACATTTTCCTACATCTGCCACTTGCCTCCTAAACCCCTTCTAGATTCTGCTAATCACTTCCAATTTAGCCTAATTCATCTCCTAATTATTGTCACATTCTTAAGTAAAAGGAAGTCACTTCTCAAAACCTCCAAAGTCTTCAATAACCATTAAAGGCTTTATGTCTTCAAATGGTTAACCTCTAAAGTCTTCCAAACCCTTAAAGGCTCTTACATAACCATTTATGGTTAACTCACCTTTGACCTTTGGTTAGAGACTTTCCTTTAACTTAACCATCCTTTTGACTCCAGGGTCTCATCAAACACTTATGGCTTTGACCATAGTTATCCATTTAACCCTTGCACAAGAGTTTACCCCTTGGGTAAAGGCTTTATCCAATGGATAACCCTAACCTAACCTTAACCCTTACCTCCTAAGGTAACCTTCATGTCTTCTCAGGCATTTGATGCCTCTTGCATCTCCTCTCAAGCAACCTCTTGTTGACAATTGTCACCATTTCATTGGTGAAAATTGTAAACATGGATTGATTAACTTTCAATCCTAGCCCTTGTTAAGATTATTCAATCTTAACCATCCATTGCCCTATTTTCCCTATAAATAGAGCTCTCATTCTTCATTATCCAAGATCCAAGTTTTTATGCATCTACATTATAGCCTAATTTACTAAGCATTTTAGCTTCTCTTTGTTAAAACATCATCATAGCATTTAGAAGCATTTTTCATATCATAGAATATTCATGCTAGGCTAGTATATCATGTTAGGATAATTTGTTAATCTTTTATCATATCACTATCTTCATCTTAACTTAATCATCATAGTTCTAACACATCATATAGGTCTTATAATGCATTCATGCATGTAGATCACAATATCACTCATTCTTGGAGTTGTCATTCCTAAGTCATTTGATCAATGATCTGAGAGCAAAACATTGGCTTTAGGGATCGTGTGAGATAGAAAAAAATGGGACACCCCTTGGGAAGTTAAACTAGTTCAAATTAGTTTATATACTTGCACCAAGAGTCTCATTGGTAAGTAGGTCTTTTGATCTCGATTTATTCGTTTTGATCACTGCATTTTCCCGCGTACACCACAATCTGAGTATACAATTAGTACAAGGTTTTTATTAGATTACAATTATTTATAAGCCTGCAATGGTTATTTCTAAGCCTGCAATGGCCAAAATTATAATGTTTTATACAAAATAAATTTGGTACAAAATTTAAAAAAATAAAACTTGCAACAATGTATTACTCTTCAATACCTTTCCAACCCTTATTGGGTTTCAAAAAATAGAGCTCTGAGGTGAAATTTATTTATTGTTGAAGGAAAATAATGCACTAATTTCAACCTAAAATATCTGATAAAAAATGGTAAAATTTTAACAAGACCTTCATGGATGGAAACTGGTCATTTATATCTTTTTGTCAAGTAATTGTTTTGCAAAATTTGACACTTGAGACAAAAATTATGCACTTTTTTAAAAAATGTTGAATTTGCCTTACAGGAATGACTATTTTGACACAAACATCTACTTCTGATGCAATTTTGACAAAATTCATTATGTATATGCAAAAAATTAATAGATGCACATAAATTTTTTCAACCCTTTAAACCAAACCCAAAGATATGTTTTCTTTATAGCAAGTGGAATATGAGTTTCTAATGCAAAAAACTCTAAGTAAAAAAAACTTTCAAATTTTGACTCTGATTTATTACTATGTCCTTGAATCTCTAATGTAGATGAAAAAAAAGTTAATCTTGACTTTTTCAAAGCTTCTAGATGTTCTATAAATGCTAAAAATACCTCCAATATTACCAAAATATTGTAATCACTCAGATCTCACAAGAACACATATATGCAAACTAGATTAAATAGCTACTTATTTTTCCTCTAAATTGTTCTAATTTTTAGGTGATTTAAGGATTTTAGAGAATAGCACATTGGGTTTTCAAGGAAATTTTAAGTTATCTATAAGTCTCAAATCTCTTGAAAAGATTAGATATTAAAATGAACTATATTATAAAATGTAAGGATTTGATACCCTCTTAGATTCTTTGAGAAGCAAGAATCGAGCCAAGATTTGATGTCAGTTGTACATCACACGCACCTTCAATTAGCAAATGATCAAAGATCAAAATAGAAGAGTGGAGATAAATTATGAAATGAGAGAACAATAGAAAGAATGCAACAGTATTCAATAAAGATCTTGATACTCTCATTGAGGTGTCACCAAACTAGTAAAGGCGGGAGGAAAGTGTTGTATATATAGAAAAAAGAGGGCATATATACATCCAAGAGGTGCATTAACTCCTACTCATAAAAGGTAGGAAGTTCTACCTACTTTGTAAATACCATTTAACACGTGGCATAACCTACTTAGGTGAAGATAAGAAAAGTTATGAGAGGTGACACACAAAGCCAAAAGAGAGTGAGAAACTCAACTATCCTATAACCTACTCAAGTAAGGATAGACTAGTGGTTATGAAAGGTTGCACAACAAGCCAAAAGAGGGTGTGTAGCTCTACTACACATGTATAGGAGAGACCGACACAAGTAGCCAATGCATTTCACCACATGACATCATATTAATCATATCTAATAAACACAAGAAAGCTTAGATAATATGTGCAAGAAAAATATACCCCCAACATAAGGAAAATAAAAGCTCACACTAACACCTTGAGCATAAAATAAGTTCTATAGGCATTTTAACACTTTTTGATGGATAAATCGTTGGATGTAAGACCTAATGAACATTTTATTAAGTCCCTTAAACATAAGACCTATAATTATAAGTCCTTTAACATAAGATCTCTAAGTATTTTAATATGTCCTACATGCAATGATGAAACAAAAAAAATTTTGGTGCAACAAGGGTAAATCTAATATACCATTAAATTGAAATACCTTATGCTTCGTCAATTTTGTTGGGCACTATTGGATTGAACAATTCACAATATAATAGTATTTATGCAAAGTTAGTGCAGTGGTTAAGGCAATATAAAGGAACGAAGTGGCAGTGGAAAAATTAATGCATTCAGAAGATAATGCATTCAATTCTTAGGATTTATGGGCAGCGCAAAAAAAATTAAACTGTATCGATATATGTTAAAGCATGACATCTAAAACTAATAGAATACTTCTAACTAAATATTACCAAATGCTATTGGAAAAGAAAAAAGAAAGCATATCATATGAGCTTGACATACACTACGTTTAAGTTAGAACAAAACACCTCCACCAATAGTGTGTGTGGAAGCTTATAGTCAAAGGAAAGCATAAAAGAGGGCAAAGCCATTTGACAAATGTCGACACTCTTTGCCAAGTCCTCTATGTCAAATAAATGCTCACTAGGTATATTCAATGAATATAAATGCTAGGAACACATAGCCTAAGTCAAACAATTAAAAAAAATAGGAGAAGAACGATTTAATAATTTCCTTGCCCTCTTTCTCAATGGACAACATTTTGTTTCTAGATTTTCATAAATAGAAAATAGTCTTGATAAGTGAAAAGGACTACCATCTAATAATTTTTTCTTAAAAACTAGCAATTGCACCTTGGTGTGCAATGGGTACGCTGAAAAGGTGTGGAAGGTCAACTAAAAAAAAGACCTATTTTTTCATATACATTTACTTAGCGCATGAGATTGAGTAATAGGACATTTAGAAAATGATGGTGTTTATGCAACAAAGATTTCAATTGAAAAGTGACATCTTTAAATCAACTATACATCTACTTATAAGGATCCAAACACAAGTGAATAAGAAAGATAACCAATGATGCCATATGAAGAGTCAAAGAGAAGGAGAGAGAATTGAACAAAAAAAGGGGAAGAGTGTGAGAGATGGAGATGAGATAAAGATGGTGGATTAAAAAGATAGAAATGGATATGGAGAGAGAGAGAGAGAGAGAGAGAGAGAGAGAGAGAGAGAGAGAGAGAGAGAGAGAGAGAGAGAGAGAGAGAGAGAGAGAGAGAGAGAGAGAGAGAGAGAGAGAGAGAGAGAGAGAGAGAGAGAGAGAGAGAGAGAGAGAGAGATTTAAATATATTGTATATTTAATGATAATTTTATTTTATATAATAAAATCTTTGTAATACTTATCTTTATCATTTATTTAAATATAGAATTAATTATATAATATAGTTAAACATGTGTATTTATAATAATTTATATTATGTAAAACATAAAATGTGTTTAATTGTATTGATTTATATTTCACATTTTGAAGTAAATTAATGATTTTTGTTTGGGGAATTAGTAAAAAACATGTTTAAAATAGAACAATAAATAATACATTTTTAAGGATATACTTTCAATTTCAAGTTTTTCAAATTTTAATCATTAAATAATCTCTCTCTCTCTCTCTCTCTCTCTCTCTCTCTCTCTCTCTCTCTCTCTCTCACACACACACACACACACACACATTTTGAGTAAAGATGAATCTTCTCTTCTAAAGAACAAGTTAAATCTACTTTAATTACCATTGTTAAATAATATAAATAATAAATAAAAAAATATGATCTATATTATTATTTAAACAATTCTAAAAAAACTATGAATATATAATAAAATGACATATATACTTTAATTTATTTACTATTAATAAAATAAATTGAAAAAAAATAAATATATGTAAATATAATGTAATTTAAATTATATAAATTTACTGTAATATAAATTATATTAATATTTAGTAAACATATTATTTTTAATTTCATATTACTTTTAAATAAACTATTATAATAGCACCTAAAAAACTCTTAATTTGCTGGCCACATCATTAAGATTTTAAATAAAAATATATTAAAATTTAAATAAAAATATATTAAAATTTAAATTGTCTTGATTGGAGGAGAAAAAATAAAACAATAAACATTAAACATAAAGAAATCTCCTTACAAATATTATCCCCGTGCATAATTAATTTGTCTTCATGAGAGAAGTGAAAGCCCTAAAATAAAACAATGAATGAAGGTTAGTAAATGCCAAATAAAAGGTTGAGGATGAAAAATTAAGCACAAAAAACGAAACTGACAGACAGCCAATAAAGAGGAATAAAAAAATCAACAGTCTTGCATTAGTTTTAGTGAGTTATCTTTGCATAAAAATAGAGGGAAAAGAAAAGAATAAAAGACAGCGAAAAGAAAATAATAGAAAATTGAAACAAATCTTGTTTGCACAATGATCAGAGCAAAGAAATATCAGAAGTGAGCTCGAACATATTCTTTTCGAAGGCAAGAACTAACAATTATGTTTTGTTATGTAAAGGGTCAGTGCCTTTGTTCTCACTGCTTTATTAATCAAAAACAATTATGTTCTCATGAAATATGAAAATGTTACGTTCTTAATTTACCATATAAAACATGTACTATTAATATTGAGTAATTGGAGTGATGAAATTTGATTTCACTACTATTTAAAAGGATGACTTATCCATTCCTTTTAATATGGTTAATCAGAGACAACTAAATAGTTGAGACACCTCCCCAAATTAAAAGACAAAACTAAATAGTCAAGATGCCATTTTCAACTAGCCTATAACAAGTTAAAAACGTGATTTGAAAATAAATATCTAGTGACGCACCGTGGACCGGGAATTAGAGGTCGATAAAGTGTGGAGTTTGAGAGATTGATGTGGCGCTCACTCTCGAAGCGGTATTCATCGAACATACCCATTATCCTATTCAATCAATATCCCTCCTCCATGTTACTTAAACATCCCAATATCCTTGAGAAAGACACAAAAAGGCTGTCATATATATCCGACCCATAAACTGTCATATTCTGCCTTACTTCCTCGCTTTTTCATACGCCTCTTCTCTTTCGTCTCCATCACCAAAGCCTGTCTGTTGGTGGGGCATCCAATTGCCTTCCAGCTTTCATATTTCCTCGGACTTCACCATCCAATCTATTTCGCATTGACCAGTCGGAGTAAGTACGTTTGAGAGGAACAAACACTCCGCTGCCCTCTCTGCATTAATTGTTGTGTGGGATGAAGGATGAAGGATTAAGGAGAATTTCACCATTAAAAGGTATTTGGGGAGAGGCATGTGTTGTGGTGCATTAATATCGAGGAGTTGATCAAGTGATGTGGCCCCAAATTCAAGAGCGATGCAGAGGACGAAACAGCTGATGCCCACTTCTCCAATGGGGCTCCTAATCTCAGTAAACACCACACTAGCTATAAATGGGCCTCTGTAAATAATTATTATTATTATAAATGGACTTGTGTTTCTATTGAATGGGAGTTTTTAATTTTGCAGACAAGTCGCCAAAGAGTTGTCCAGCGCTGTTGCAGGGACAGTCAGAGACTGTGGATGGAATATGTAGATAGTTGCAATTACAGTTTTTTATTCCACAATTATTTGTTCCGCAGAGCTGCTCGTGCAATTTGACTGTGCATGCTGATAAATTAGTGGAATTATGTGAAACAGGATATTTGTGGGGACATGGAACGTTGGTGGAAGAATACCGGAGGACCCTTTGGATTTGGAGGACTGGCTTAATGCCAGAGAATCATGTGACATATTTGTTATTGGGTATACATCTCTTAATTGGCACGGGTGAATTCCGCGTAATGTAAATTCCGATGTTGATGTTGATGTTGATGTTGATGTTGATGTTGGTGTAATGTTAACGGGCTACAGGAAATCGTTCCCCTGAAGGCCGGAAAGGTTTTGGGCTGCACAGAGATAAGCTGGGCGGCCGATGAATGGGATGCCCTAATCCGGGGCGTGTTGAACAAAAGGGCTGCACCAGAAAGCACTTTTGTTTCGAAAAGTGCAAGTGTCTTGTTTCTTTGCGGAAGGAATCTAATTGCATTACGAATTAGGCGTATATCTCTTATTTTCATATGAGATTTAAATTTGTGACCTCTCTTCTACCAATTCACCTTGAAACAAAAGAAATCGATCAATAAGAGTTGCAAGCAAACAAATTGTGGGAATATTCAGCACTGTGTGGGTGAAATCCGAGGTGAGGCATCAGATCAGGGACTTGAAAGTTTCCTGTGTGGGATGCGGGATCATGGGCTGTCTCGGCAACAAGGTTATTAAATTCTTTACTCTTTTCCATTGGGAATTCCACCCTGTTAAAAAGTGTCCTTCGTATAATTCATTCCTAAAACTTGCGGTTATCTCTCAGGGATCTGTTTCCCTTAGCTTGTCACTTCATCAGGCGAGTTTTTGCTTTGTGTGCACACACCTGGCTTCGGGTCAAAAACAAGGTGGTGAGATCCGCCGAAACTCCGACGTCGCAGAGATCCTGAAGAGAACCCGTTTTTCTCGATATGTCAAATCCGTTTTGGAGTTGCCGCAAACCATTGAAGGACATGAGTAGGTTATAATAGGTAACTGCATTTTATAGTCCTACATTCTATTTCAAAAGATTTTAAGCAATTTGCTTAGCTGCAGTTGTAATATGTGGTTTGGCGACTTGAATTACCAGCTGACCATAGCAGAGTCGGAAGCAAAATCTCTTATTTGCCAAAATGATTGGAAGACATTACGATTGAGCGATCAGGTGAATGCTCTGCTAACAAGACTTACGCTCGTATGAAGTTCTCCAGGGCCGTTTGGTAAAATTGAGTTCACCTATCAATTCATTCCCTCGCAAGAGTGGTATATAATGAAGGACAAGAGCATGGACCTGGATCTGGATCTGCTGTCAATCTTAATCAAGTTTTCCAGTTTTCAGAAAAAGATCAAATGATTTCCAGTTTTCAAGCCAGCAGAATTGGGCAATTTCTGTACGGGATGGGAGGGAAGTACATGCACGCCAAGCTGTATGGAAAGCACTCTGCTATAAGCTGCATCTCACAAGTTTGGAAATTCGCGCCAGCTGAATTGCATTTGTTGAGCAGTACATCTTTGAAGTATTTGAATGAATATCTAAAAATGGCAAGATGTGGATGTCACAATGATTATGATTACTGAAGCAAACAGGTATGTCTGATTAACAGTCAGACATTCAGATCATCTTTCCCCTAATTTTATTTTATTTATAAAGCGGTTTTGAAGATTCTTTTGATTTTTTCTGGATTCCATTGGTTTTGAAGATTTTAAGGGAGAGGTTCTTATGGGGAAGAGGTGGTCCATGAAGAAATTATTATTTTGGTAGGAGATTATTTAGATTTTTTTGAAAAATATGAGTCTTACTTCTGTAAATTTAATAGGTGAAAATGAGGGGGGCTAGAAATTGTCTCATCAGGTTAGAAATATTTTATGCTATTTGTCAATTATTTGGATTTTAAAAAGAAAACTAAGTTTATTTAATACTAATTTTGTATTATATCACCCTTTTAAATAACAGCAAAAGGCGTTTGAAGACCATAAATAAAACTAATTAAAGCTAAATTAATTAAAATAACAGTTTATGACCATCTAATATAGCAAATTAAAAAAACTATGCATGTAAAACTAATCTCCAAATTCTCATAAACAAAGAATCAAAAGACGGTGACCATCTATTTAAACTATAACTTATGTATAAAATTCTTTGAAAATTAGCACTTCAATTGTTTGTTTTGTTTGTTCAAACCCATACATGCATGCAGCCAGCATCTCTTAGGCTGGATTCTAATGGAGGGGAGCTTTCAAAAAAATGTCCACGGGTGTTGTTAGATTTTTTAGGATTATTTTAAAGTGGGTGGTCTCATGACTTTTTTTATTTAGCATATTCAATTCACCTAAGTAAAAAAACACGAATTATAAAAAAATTAATTGATAAAAATTCAAAAACTTGAGATGATTGAAAAAAAAGGCTAAGTTGGTGGGGCTATTTCTAGTCCCCCACCTTTTCCACCCACAAATTTTTAGTCCTAAAATGTATTGACTGTCATTTTTAGAAAATATTCCAATTAATCTCATAGCAAATATTTAAATGCTAAAAAAACAAGTATAAAATTTTTAGAAGCATAATGATGAATAAAAATTTGATTATATCTTTCAATACCTCAATAATCATGTAACCATTTCAACATCATCTTCTCAACATAGTACAACTCCATGAGTAATTAGATTTGAGATTTTCTTACAATCAACCATACTAACTTTGTACAACATATCCTTTGCATAATTTGTTTGACAAATGAATATTCTACACTCATTTTTATGAAACTTTGTTCCTAGGAAATATTACATGAGACTATATCTTTCATTTCAAATTATTCATCATAGCAATTTTAATAAATCATCTTTCATCTTAGAACTACTGTAGACTCATATATAACAAATAATCAAAATAAAAACTTACAATATGGATATCATTACCTTCTTGCATATATAGTAATTTGGGGTATTTTTACTCTTGCTTCTCGTGAAGCCTTCTTATTGAACATAACCATCAATCTTAGCATATCACATTTTTGGTTCTTATAGAAAGTCATAAATCTCATTATCAACTTGTACAAAGACTTTCACTTTGAAGTACCCATTCAAGAAGGCACTTTTCACATCAATGTGATGCGTGTTCTATTTATTTTGTGATGTATGTGAAACCAACATTCTAGTGGTCTATTGTCTTTTTACTAGTGTAAATGTCTACATTATCTATCCCATACCTTTATGTGATGTCTTTTATAATTGATTGTGTCTAGTCTCTTTTAATACTACTATCATTCTTATACTTAGTCTTGTAGAGCCTTATGTGTTACTCCATATTTGGCACTCATCCAATCTCATGTAAAACATATTGAAGATACAAGAATACAACCAAGCATATCTTCTTGATAATTAAGTACATTCATAACTGGTGCAGTCACTGGTAGGAGGGACCTCAAAGAGATCAGTTTGTACTGGTCAGCAAGAGTAAACACAATGGAAACACAAGGATATGATGGAGGCTATGCAGAAGAGATTGAATTATATCATGAAAACTGATTACAATCAACCGGTAACAATCGGGTTACAGAAACCGGCTCACAAGCCTACTAAAACATGCTCCAAATACATAACAAGTCACAACCGAGACCTCAAAACTAAAGATCTATCTTTTATGTTTTGTCTGATCCTTTTGATACATTCTTATGCTCAATTACAATGATTTATACAATCCAAGGGGATCTAGTTGGCCCAAAAAGGATCAAAACTCAAAGAACAAGACCTAATGGGTAAAACAAACAAGGTCGGCCTCCACCAAAAAAAATTCCTCTGGAAAACCAAAGGACGAAGTGAGAATAAAAGGGAAGGTTGGCCACATGCCAAGGAACATTGGAATCAACAGTCAGGGATCCACAAGCTACGAAAGGGATTCAATAGATCACCAATGCAAAATAGGTCTAGGCAATCGGTAACAGAACAAGCAATTGGTAACAAAAAACTATCATGGAAACCGATAGCGATAGCTTGCTAGAAAATGATCCAAATGCTCCACAGTTTGGGAATAAGGAAGATGATCAAGTCTTCAAGTAAAATCCAACTCCACAGTTTATGATGAGCCAAATCCGAGAAATACAGAAAGAAATGTTGAAACTACAAAACAAAAAGAAATATTTTTGGTTGATGCAAGATTGCCATGAACTGGGGATGCTCCTACATCAGACATCCGAGGTTGTTGAAAAAGTGAGTCTCTCACTTTGTTGGGGTCAGAGGAAAACCAAGGTGATCTACCTCTGCCTGAGAAATACAAGATGAGTCTTCAACTAGTCCACCCTTCCACTTCACAAGATACTCCTTATACTGAGTTCTCTGAGTACTATGCCCAATCCTACTGTCCAAAGTGTCTGCAATTTGATCTGGTTCCTTTTGGGGAGACTATTTCTCCAAGTCTTCTATACTGTCTCCACTGAATTTTGGTTCATGATACTATTGTAGATCTGCAATATTGAATATAGGTGAAATAATCAAATCATCTGGTAACCCCACTTCATATGCATTTCCGAAACTAATTTTCCTCAAGATCTTACAAGGTCCAAACTTTCTCATCTGCAACTTGTTATAGGTTCCAACCTCTCTCTTTTCTCAGATACACCATCACTTCATCGCCAACTTCAAACTCCTTATGTCTCCTCTTCTCATCTTCCTTCTCCTTATATTTGTTGTTCATGTCCTCCAAATGTTGCTTAACCTGAATATGCAAGGTTACCATGTGATCTGCAAAGTCCTCTACTTCGGAACTTCTCCGATCTTCACTGTTGATATCTCTCAATTCTGATATACATCTAGGGTGTGCTCCGGTAACTATCTCAAAAGGTGTCCTTTTGGTACTTCTATTCACTAAATTATTGTAGGCAAACTTTGCTTGTGCTAAAATTAAATCCCAACTTCCAGTTTTATCTCCAACTAAACATCTCAGTAAATTTCCCAAGCTTCGATTTACTACCTTCGTCTATCAATCGGTCTGTGGGTGGAAAGTAGAACTAAATTCCAAATATATCTTCATCTTCTTCCAAAGTGTTCTAAGAAAATAACCAACAAACTTAGTATCTTTGTCTGAAACTATGCTTCTAGGTAATCCATGCAATCTGACCACTTCCTTGAAAAATAGGTTTGCTACATGCAGTGCATCTGATGTCTTCCTACAAGGTATGAAATGAGCCATCTTTGAGAATCTATCCACCACCACAAATATAAAATCATTCCCTCTCTATGTTGTAGGCAATCCAAGTATGAAATCCATGCTTATATCCTCCCAAGGACTTATCGGTACTGTAGTCACACAAATCTATCCATTTTTATTAAATAAATATTCGCTATTTATTTGATTAAAAATCTATTAGCCATCAGTTAATTAAATTAATATTTAATTAATTCATCCCCAAACATTCTTCTATTAATTAATTAAATAAATTATTCAATTTATTTTAATTAATTCATTAAATCAAATTCCATTCAATTAAATAAATAAAATCTATTTATTTAAATAAAATCCCCTTTTCCTCTTTTAAATAAATTAAATAAAACATTTATTTAAATCATTATCCCCCCCCCACTTGCATTTTCCTACAAATGCAACTTGCACACATTTATTGAAATAAATGAATTTTTATTTTAATAAAATCCTATTTTCCCTCACCCACCAAATCCACTGGCAAAATCTAATCCCCTTCTAGATTCTTCTAAACCCTTCCTAATTAGCCTAATCCATCCCCTAATTATTGTCACATTCCTAAGCAAAATGGAGTCACTTCTCAAAGCCTAAAAGTCTTTGATAACCATTAAAGGCTTTCAACCTTCAACCACTAAATGTCTCAAAGTCTTGGATAACCTTTGAAAGCTTCCAACTTTCAACCACTTAATCCCCAAAGTCTCCAATAACCATTAATGGTTAACCCAAACCCTCCTACATGGTTAAAACATTTGTTTTGACTCAACCTCTACCTAACCCAAGGGTCTCATCAGGCCTTTAATGCTTTGACCATGATTATCTCTTAATCATTTGCACAAAGGTTTATCCTTGGATTAACTCTTAATCCAATGGGTAATCTTGATTTAGACTTGACCCTTAGCCTTTAGATAACCATGAAGTCTTCTCAGGCATTCAATGCCTCCAACCCCTTCTCTCAACCCAACCCTATGTTGACACTTGTCACCATTTTATTGGTGCAAATTATGCACATGGATCCCCAACTTTCAAGTTTGACCCTTGATTAAACCTTTCAATCCTGGTCATCCATTGCTCCTTTTTTCCTATAAATAGAGCCCATTCCTTCATAATCCAGATCCTGAAAACTTGTATGCATCTAAGCTATAGACATTTTAGAGAGCATTTTAGCATAAACAATCTAACATCTTGTCTTTTTTGGTTAAAATATATCATTTTAGCATCAGTATTAGCTTTTTATTTCATCATTTAGAGCTATACTACAAATCTCAATCCTCCATAAGCATCCATAGTGCAAAAAGCTGCTGAGAGCTACACTATTTTGGAACTTGGAGAGGAGAGGAACAAGGGAGAAGAAGCTAAGGCCATGCTAAGAGGCAGTTGGAGATGTCTCATGATCTTTGTTCTATTTATTAGATGTATTAGCATGTCTCTTTGTGTCTCTTTTGGTATGCCTTCATATGTTTGGTTTTAGATTGACTAACACTAACGTTTTGTATGTTTTTGTGTTCTTTGATCTTAGACTAACCTTGTGCCATTTAGGAGGGCGTCATTTGGTGAACCCGACGTGAATCGAACCCGCAACCTTCTAATTAATTTTTTTTTTGACAACTAACATATCTTGTTGAAAGTGCCACACAGGTCGCGCTTCAGCGCTAATGAACACGTTTTAACGCTATTGAAACAATTTCTTTTAGTGCTATTGTCCATAAAATAGCGCTATTGAAAAATTTTTAGCGCTATTGACAACATTCTGGCGCTTTTGTCACAATTCTAGCGCTATTAAAACTCTTATGGCGCTTTTGACCTCTCGGATTTTTCTATTCTTTCAGCGCTACGGTATAAATTAGCGCTTCTATAAACGCAGACTAGCGCTATTGTATAAATTAGCGCTTCTGTCTAAAAAGCAGACTAGCGCTATTGCGACAGAGTGTTGTCCAAGTCGCTTTGTAACCAAAAAATTGAGTATCTTAGGCTTGTGGAAGCCCCCCTTGAACATTGGTTTTTACTAACTTGTTTTTTTGTTCATGCAGGTTAACAACTCAACATAAAAATCACAAAATTTTCATTTAGTGCTTAAAAAGAACTTGAAAAACACAAAAAAAAATAAAAATATTCATTGCTTTCTAGTTAGGACTCATTTTCTTTTGGTGCTTAAAATTAACAACGCAAATTTGATTTCATTGCATCAATTTGGACCTAAAATTTACAATCCACACTTCAAAAATTTGGTGCAAATAAAATACACAATCCACTTGTTTTGATCTTTTTGCAAACAAATTTTACTTCAAGCAAAACGTGTTTTTCATTAAGTTGACCGGGATTTCCAAATTTTTAGATTACAACACATTTTGCCATTGAAAGTTAAAACGAACACCATGACTGTTGGAGCAACATCTCCAAATAGTTAAATCATCTTTGCAAATGCTGGATTAAAAAGAACAAGTGTTTTACGTATTTGGCACGCTTGTGCAAAAAGGTCAGTCAAGTGGTCCTACCTCTAACACACACTATCCTCTCCCTTGGCTCTCGTGGTCCTAGGTGCAAGAGAAAGGTGTTAGTAACACTCAAATTTTATCTTTTTAAGAGAGGTCTGCCAAGGGATCGATACTCTTGGGAACGAACTCAAGCGGTAAATCCTTCGAGCCGCTATAGAAATCAGGTGAGAGCGAAAGCTGTAGCCTTGGGTATAGTTGTTCCTACAGTGTAACTGGCTGAAAGGACAAATGGGCCCCACCACTAGTTACAAAGCTCTTAAGTGAGTCACTGCAGAATGAACTTATGTCCAAAAACATCGAACATGACTAAACACCTTTAAGTAGTAGCCCACCCGTTCTATTGATTGAGGATATTTGCGATATAATTTAGTGCAAGAGCATAGATGGTTTTGCTCCCAAGATACTCACCATACATATTTCCTTGAGTAGAAACGCAGCTTTTTGAAAAGTCACTTGTGGCTTGATAAAAGTGGTGACTCCCCCATCATAGGGATCATCTATTTGTTATGCTCTTGCAAGACTTAGTATATCACATCCTTACCTGCCACGACGGGATTCATAAGGTATGTAGTACCAAAGTCGAAGAAATATCAAGATGTGGGCTAAATTTATCACAACTGGCCATTTGACCTTAGGGATAAAAAGTGTTTGAAGTGTGTTCGTTTTACAGACCTAGTGCAAATTGAGTCGACTCCAGGCTTTGGAAATACACCTTAAAATACATCTAAAGGAAGGGTCAAAAACAAGTCCAAGGATTGGGTTGATCTAGACCCATACTCATTTGTGCCTTCTCGGCAACATTCTTGTGTTTGTGTGCTTGCTTTGTTTTCTTGTCAAAGAAAAGTCAGAAGATCAATCCCCAAAAACAAAGTATTCATCCAACATTTCTCAAAAACAACCAAAAATACCAAAAACAAAGTACAAACAAAAGGAATCAAAATTTATGACCATTCTTCACATCTTGCGAAAGAAGAAGCGTCATCAGAATATCACCTTATAAAGAAGACCATTAAGCTCAAAGGCTTTGATCAAAAGGAGGAAATTCTTCTATCTAAATAGACAAATCTTTGTCTCACATAGAATCTTTCTACATCGCATGCGTCTATACCTTCAAGGAAAAACAAACGAATTTGATTTTGAATCATTGAACCGCAGAGCTTTTATGCAATATAGAGCTCTGAGTTATCATAAGAATCAAGGAGGAAAGATTGATCCCAACTTCTTCCCAAACATCTGTATCACCTACAACACAGCTCGAGAAGTGCCACCAACACCTGAAAGGGAAGAGGTAGAGTTTGTTCCATTTGTAACACAAAGTTTTTATTGAAGTTGAAAAACAAAACATCCATCATCTCATTCATACATCATTATTCCATCATCAATCCATCCCAAAAACTCTCAAAACATTAAGAGGTTCTTGTCCCAAAGTTCTCTTTTAGATATTGCTTGAATCAATCACATCACATTACTTTTTAGATTGTTTCTACATCTAGGATAAGCTCATCCTAAGAGACACATCTACGCAGGTTAAAACTAGTTCATGAGTGAATCCTCTCATTACTAGGTAGTTAAATCTGTAATACATCTCAGATTTCTCTACACCTTATCGCATCCAAACTCTTCAAAACAAACAAGCAATTCAAAGAAAGAATTTCGGTTACATCTACCTTAAAAGTGCTAAAGAGATCTACGTACCACATAATTCACCAACCATCAAATCTCTCATTTCAACACAAACTCATCATCATTTTTCATGCAATTTCAACAAAGACTCATAAACAAAATGGTCCAAACCTGATCACAGTCACGGCAACGAGAAATAGAAATAGAAGAAGAAGAAGAGGAAAATCTCAATGAATTCCAAGAAGCACTTAGAGGAAATGCAAATGACGAAAACCCAAGTACTCCTACTCCTACAACAATAGAAAGGGCTCAGCATAACCCTCTCTTTAACAGATTGTTTGACGAAATACTCAGGAGTAATGCAAATGCTCACTTCTTAAAACTTGCTCAAGAAGGAGCCAAACTCCCCTCAGAATTTGATCTTGCCCAATTAAGACAAGCATCAGAAAGACAAAGTCACCATGAGGAGGAAAGGGGTAGAGATCCCATCAGATATAACATCCCTCGAGGTAACCCACCACCTCCTCCTCCAAATGAAATGGAGATGTTGCGGCAACAAGTCGAGAATCTCGCCCAACAACTTCATAGTGGTGTTAAGACCAATCAATTCTACTTAACGAAATTTGTCCCTATCCTTTTGATAGGAATCTTTATATGCCACCCTTTCCATGCGGGTTCGAAACACCAAAATTCAAAAAATATAGAGGAAAGGGAGATCCCCGTGATCATGTCAGAGAATTTCATTCCGCTTGTCTTGAAGTGGCATATGAAGACACATACCTAATGCGCCTCTTTCCCCAAAGCTTGGGAGGAACAACTACATCATGGTTTTCCCGACTACCAGGTGGCATTAGAACATTTGAGGAACTCATCCAGAAGTTCCTATCTCATTACTCTTATAATATTGAACGCGACATCACCATGGCTGATCTATGCAACACCAAACAAAAACCAGGTGAATTATTCTTAGTATTCCTGCAATGATGGCGCCAAATGTCTAGCAAACGTTCTCTTCAGTTACCTGAACGAGAACTAGTGGAAATATTCATTTCCAACTTAAACGAAGAAATGGAATTTCACCTGGATGTCAAAGACACAGACTCTTTTAACGATATGATCACCAAGGGTTTAAAATGTGAAAGGGCACTCATCAAGAAAGGACTCATCAAAATCTTTAATGAACCAAAAGATGGTCCTCGTCCGCGCTTCAATATTGATAAACCGAACTTCTAGAACAAGAATAAGAATATCGTCAACGATGGGGTTGTGGATGCTCGGACTATCCAAAATGCACAACCTGTGGTTCGATTTGCAGGACAAAATCCTCCACCTCAGAATAACACAAATGTTCCTCCTAATCAAGGTCGCATCACATCTCAGGATGAACCAAGACCTCGTTCACAAAAACAAAAACGTACATACACTCCCTTAGGGGAACCCATTGAAACAGTGTTGCGACAACTCCTTTCTCAAAATTTGGTCACTCTACCTAAGCTTTCAAACTATGAGCCTCAGGTCAAACTGGCATGGTGGAGAGATACTAAACACTGTGAGTTCCATCAAGGATGAAGACACAAGACAAGTAATTGTCACCAATTGAAAGATCTCATTCAGGATCTTATTGATCGAGGAGAAATTGAGATTGAAGGACATGACCCAAAAAAAACAAATAATGATCATCTGATGTTCAAGAATCCACTTCCATCACAAGATCAAAGGGGTCCTTCCACTTCCCGGCGAGGCACTGATACCATTTATTATACACAGGCTGCGTATAACTACACTGTAAATCACCTATATGATGCCAATGAACAAGTTGCAACTATAACCTTCAAAAATCCCAACTCCAATTGCAATGTTGTTACGCGTCGCGGCAAAGTTACCATAAAGGCAGCTCCACAAGGCACCACCTCCATCCCAAAGCAATATAACCTTGTGGAACAATTAGACAAAACCCCTGCACTCATATCCATTTTAGAGCTATTATGCCTATCACCATCTCATAAAACTATCTTGGATCAAGCACTCCAGGAGGCATCAGTCCCTGCAAACCTAAATACGGACCAATTTCAAGCCATGGTTGGGAATCTAAAGTCATCACCTTGTCTCACTTTTTCCGAAAGTGACAACTCTTCTTTCCAACAACCTCATAATGCTTCGCTACACATTGAAGGCTTTATCAACCAACACAGGATCAAGCGAGTCTTGATAGATAATGGAGCAGGCCTAAACATTTGTACACTACAGTTGGTCATAGCATTGGGATATGCAATAGAATCAGTGGATCCTCGCAAGAAGATCACCATCAAGGCCTATGATGATGCAGAGCATTCATCCAAAGGAGCTGTGGTACTACCAATCCGAGTGGGCCCTGTAGTAAAGCACATCATCTGTCAGGTTCTGGACCTTCCTCTACCATATAATCTATTATTAGGGAGACCTTGGATACATGCCATGCAAGCTGTTCCATCTACCTACCATCAATGTATCAAGTTCCCACATAACGGTACAGAGATTACAATCCTGGGCGATGCAAATCCCTTTGCTTTTTGCCATAATATCAACCATCAACCGGAGATTACTGTTCCTATTAATAGGGAAGCCATTTCCTCCACATCATATATAAGTCCCGCCTCTCTTACCAGTTCGAACACCCCTATACCCAAGCAAGAAAAGCTTAAGATGAAAGTAGCAGAGGAAGGTCTTGGAGAATACAACTTGAGTCAGCTCTTTTGTGTGGGACAAATGCCCACTTCTCCTAGAACACATGGTAAACCACAGCAATTACTCCAGCAACCACTAATCACGCCAGCATGTGCCTTGACGCCTTTCGTCCTTGGAAAGAGTCAAGAGGAAGAGACACAAGATGAGGACCTAGCGGAATGGATCTATAAAGATCCCATCACCATTGATAAACTGCAAGTTACACTTCCTACGGAACAGTATGGCAAAGGCCTCCTCATTATGCAAAGAATGGGATATGATGGTCAGAGTGCTTTGGGATACTGCAAACAAGGACGACATGAACCTCTACTACCAGGATTCAAGCCCAAAGGTAATACAGGCTTAGGCTTTGAAAAAGAGATCCTTCCTAAACTCAGATTCAAAGGAAAACCCAACAAACCATTTTGCCCACCTACTACAAAGAGGACACCTTTCATAATCAAAGCACCATCAAAAACTATCTCCATTGCCCCATCGAGGCTCACAAACCCACCGCAACCATCTACAATACCAACCATCCCACCAAACGAACCAATAATCCCATCAGCAACACCATTTGTAGCAATAGCTGTATCAAAACCCACAGCAGCATCTATGGCATCAGCCATTCCAATAGAAGCCACTAAATCAACACTGTCGATACTTCCAATGACAAATCCTTTAATCCCCATCACGGTTCCTGCAGCACCAATCACTACAAAGATACATAAACCAATCACACCTGTCGTGTTCAACTCCAAAGACATCCCAGTATGGTATAGCAATCGAATGCTGGAGAGTGATTCAGAGACCGACTCACATGAGTGGGAATTTGATTCTGTACAGCTTAACACTTCAGATGAGGAAGACACATCACCACCTCCGCCATGCAAAGACATCCCTGTTTACGGAGAAGCATAGATAAAGACCACTTGGGTACCTGAGCTGGAAACATCTTCCACAGACCCTACGTCTCATCCTACGCCTGATTCTAACAGGGAGAGTACCATTAACGACCTTCACCATAATGTCTTAACCCTCACTGATACATCTAACGAACTTAACCTAATCGATGACGTAATGCCCATTATCCACCCTGAACTCATCGAATGGAGCCAATCAAATCCCCCATGTCTTGACCTCTTCCAAAATGATGAGGCTATCATTGACTTTTTGGAAATAAGGGATAACCTACCAAGCGGGGATCACAAAGCTGGCTTCGCCATTGAACTTAATAGCGCAGCATACTTCGGGGCGGATGCCAAACCTTTCAGCTGCAAAAATATAACAATAAAACATGGATCTTCCAGTGAAAACCACACTGTGGCACTATTTGATCCAACAAAAGTAAAAAGAAAAAGTGTATCCAACGGTGAAAACCTCTCTGAGGCGCCTGAGGATGAAGGGTTTGACATTCTCCCTACTAATGCACAATAGGAACGATCAACGATCCTCATTGAGGAGACCAAAGAATACAATGTGGGGACTCTTGAAAATCCTCATATCATACATCTGGCATCTCTTCTCACTCCCAAGGAACAGCCTAAATTTATAGAGTTCTTCCAGCAGCGTCAGATCAACTTTGCATGGTCATATGCAGACATGCCTGGGCTTGATCTTGATTTAGTCATGCATCACCTCACCGTAGCAGAAGGAGCCAAACCTGTCAAGCAGAAGCTTCATAAGATGCATCCCCAGATTGCAGTGCTAGTCAAAACAGAACTCAAGAAACTCCTAGATGTTGGTTTCATTAGGCCAATTGATTATGCAGAATGGATCTCCAACATTGTGCCTGTCGGCAAACCAAAAGGGGGCATCCGCATTTGTACTGACTTCAGAGATCTGAATAAGGCATGTCCTAAGGATGACTTCCCTCTACCAAATATCGACATCATAGTAGATTTGACAGCAGGACATGCCATGCTTTCACTCATGGATGGCTTTTCAGGATACAATCAAATAAAGATCGCACCAGAGGACCAACATAAGATAGCCTTCACCTGTCCATGGGGCACATATTGTTGGAATGTAATGCCCTTTGGTCTAAAGAATGCAGGAGCAACCTATCAAAGAGCAATAACCACCATCTTCCATGACATGATGCATACTATGATGGAAGATTATGTGGATGACTTACTAGCAAAATCACTCACTAGAGACGAGCATCTCCACATCTTAGATAAAATCTTTGATAGACTGGAACAATACCATGTACGACTCAACCCAAAGAAATGTGTCTTTGGAGTGACCTCTGGGAAGCTTCTAGGATACATTGTATCAAGCAAAGGCATTGAGGTCGATCCAGCAAAGGTTAAGGCAATCATGGACATGCCACCTCGAAAGAATATCAGTCAGCTAAGGACATTACAAGGGCGACTTCAATCCATCCGAAGATTCATTGCACAATTGGCTGATAAGTGTCACCCATTTACACATCTGTTACACAAGAACATCCGCTTTCAGTGGGATGCCAGATGCCAGCAAGCATTTCAGACGCTTAAAGACTATCTCATGAATCCACCATTGCTGATCCCACCAGATCCAAGTAGACCGTTGTTACTCTATATCTCAGCAACTAGTACAGCATTGGGTGTACTACTGGCACAACATAATGCAGAAGGAAAAGAGTGTGTTGTATACTACATCTCTCGCACACTGGTTGGCTATGAACTCAATTACACACCTATTGAGCGAGCTTGCCTAGCAGTAATCTTAGCAGCCACTAAACTGAGGCACTATCTATTGACACACAAGGTACAACTCATCGCAAAGATTGATCCACTCAAGTATTTACTCAGCAAAGCAGCATTGACAGGCCGCTTGGCCAAATGGGTGATGATTCTAAGTGAATTTGACATTGAGTATGTGGACCATAAAGCTATCAAAGGTCAAGTTATTGCAGATCAGTTGGCCGATGCACCACTCATAGGCGATCATCCCCTCATTTCCAGTTTTCCAGATGAAGAGTTATTCATGATCACAACAGCACAACCATGGAAACTATATTTTGATGGTTCATACACTAGGCACGGCTCGGGGGCAGGCATTCTGTTTATCACACCTCAAGGTGACAGCATCCCGAAGTCTTACAGGCTCACATTTCCATGCACCAACAACATAGCAGAGTATGAGGCCTTGATCACAGGACTCAGGCTAGCCGTACAATGGAAATTACAAGAACTACAAGTATATGGTGACTCCCAACTGGTCATTCGACAAGCAACTGATGAGTATCAGACTAAGGATGATAAACTCATGCCATACAAGCAAATGGTGGACAATCTAAAGACATCATTTATTACTATCACCTTTGAGCAGATACCAAGAGATCAGAATCAAGCTGCTGACGCTATGGCTACCATCACATCTCTACTAGATCTTCCACAGAATTCAACATGCTACGAGTTCTTGGTAGAACAGCTTTGGATCCCCGCTTATGATATCCCTGAATCTGAAATGATATGTCACCTTGTCGGTTCTGAATCCCCATGGTACGGTGAGTTCTACACCTATCTCCGCGATCATACCCTTCCTCCCAACCAATCAAATAACCAACGTAAAACCTTCATTCACCAAACTGCTCGATATACCATTATTGCCGAAACCCTATATCGACGCAGTCTTGATGGTACTCTCCTTCGATGTCTGGAACAAGATGAGATAACAAAGGTTTTTGAAGAGGTACATGAAGGAATTTGCGGAACTCACTCAAGTGGTCCATCACTAGCCAAGAAAATCATGCGAGCTGGATACTATTGGCCATCTATGGAAAAGGATTCCTACTACTTTGTCAGGAAATGCAAGAAATGTCAAGTTCATGGTGACCTGATACATGCACCAGCCCAGGAACTGCAACCAATCATGACACCATGGCCTTTCTGTCAATGGGGCCTAGACCTTGTGGGTAAGATTCATCCATCTTCATCCAACGGCCATAAATTCATTATTACCGCCACCAAATATTTCACAAAGTGGATCAAAGCTGTTCCACTTACCCAAGTCATCGGCAAGCAGATCGCCTCATTCATCCTCAACTACATCATCTGCCGGTATGGTGTGCCCATGTCCATCCTCACAGATAATGGTCTTCCTTTCAAAAATCAGGATGTCCGTGAACTTTGTGAGAAATTTCATATCCAACACCGCTTTTCCACTCCCTATTACCCACAAGGCAATGGTCAGGCCGAAGCATCCAATAAAAACATATTGAGAATCCTAAAGAAGACAGTCAATGATGTCGGTCGTGATTGGCAAGTTCAATTGAATCCAACATTATGGGCATACCGAACTAGCATTCGAACCCCTATAGGTGCAACTCTTTATTCATTGGTCTATGGTGCAGAAGCTATCTTACCTATTGAGGTCGAGATACCATCACTACGGGTTCCATTGCACAATCTCATCGATGATGAAGCATACAGAGTATCCCGTCTTCAGGACTTGGAGTTACTTGATGAAAAGCGACAAGCTACATATAATCATCTCAAAGCCTATCAGCAGCGCATGAGTAGAAGCTACAATCACCGAGTTAGACCTCGTACATTTGAGGTAGGTGATCTTGTTCTTTGAGAGAATCCTCGCAACCAACCAAACAGAGAACATCAAGGCAAGTTTGAATCAAACTGGCTCGGCCCATATGTTGTCACTGTTGTATTCGGGTCCGGGGCATATCAGTTGGCTACATCAGAAGGAGAACCACTCGCAGATCCAATCAATAGCATGCACCTCAAACGGTTTTATACTTAAGGTGTACAAGGCATCAGGCTCCCCTGCATATCAAAAAATACCAAAAACATTCAGAAAATGTCCTGAAGGAAATACAAAAATATTCAAAAAAGTAAAGAAAAATCATGCATCCAAACGGTGAACAACCACTCCGGTGGCACCTTGGGTAAGTGCGATGGTGAAAACCTGGCAAACAGGCGCCACTCGTAAAGGCAATGGCTCCAGTATCTTTCAGACTTGTTGCGATCACACCTACTTCATACACGCATCCATCTATCTAACCATGGCTTGTTATTTGATCTGTAATCAACGAAAGTACTTCATGCGTCTTGCATCCCACTTTTTCATAGTCATGTCTACACTTGGGGGCAATGCCCTTAACTTATTGATGGAAGTGGATTCTACATTGTCTTATGCGTCATTACGTTCTTCATTTGATCAATCATCAAAATAACAAAAACATTCAAAAATGTCTCATCAAAATCCAAAAACATTCAAAAATGTCTCATCAAAATCCAAAAAACATTCAAAAATGTCTCATCAAAATCCAAAAACATCGCAAAACCATCGAAAAACATACAAAGACATGGCAACACATTGTACATATTCATCCGCGTAGATACAAAACAAACATTGACACAATACTCACACAATGACCATTTATCAATCGACCACACAAACCACATCAATAATCCAAACTGTCTTTAAACAAGGATGTATCGTTCCTTACCAAAACAAAGACAAAAGTGACGTTTTCTTTGACAAGAAAATTATGTTAAAGCTATCAAATACTTGGTTGATTTGTGAGTACAATCCTTTGTTTATCTGTATCGGGATCTTTTCAGCATTGTTTTATATCGCTTGCGCATTAATTCCGATGAAGTTCTGGGGCATGTACTAATGGTGTCTACGTGGGAAGTTCACTAAGCTACGTGATCTTATGCCAAATGCAGTCATAGATCACTACGGCTTGCTAACTACAGCGTATATCTCGACCATATGGGCATGAACCATTACCAAGGATCCTTATTCTTTATTCTTTATGTATATATATACTGTTTGGTTACAGGCACAATGCTCATCCTTTGATTCCTCTTCCTCTAAATTGGATAAAGGTTTTTCTTTCTTAGTACGCTATGCACTTGTCTCAGGATCTGATCAGCCTAAGATCAAGGAGGACGATCCAAGTCATGCATGAAAGGAGATAATCCTTGTCTGTTCCGCAAGCAATACTCTGGTCGACTTGACCCTTATATCAAGTCGTTTGTATTAACTTACTATATTAAAATCCATGAAAGGAATACTCAGGTCATCTTGAATCATTATGTCAAGATGCTTGTATTCTCTTCCAAAATTTTAAAGCTTAATGATGAAAATAGAGCACTATGGATCGTCATCTCATCTCATCTGTTTATACATTGCATTCCGTTGCATATCACCCATTCACTCATTCATATATAGGCTTTTATATGCCAAATGAGAAAATTAAGCTGGTCTTGGATACAATCACGACCGAGTACTCTGATACATCATCAATGCATCACACAAAGTCTTACAAACCTTGCATTCCTCATGGTCATATCATCCTCACATTTAGTTGCATCTTGCATTAAACATTTAGTTGCATCTTGCATTAAACATTTAGTTATATCTTGCATTAAACATTCATGTCATTTTTAAGTTTGCATATAGTTCATTTTGGACATTAAATTTTCATCAATCATTTTGCATCATTGCATTAATCATAGATAGGTCGATTTATTCGAGGGATTAAATTGTCTTTGGTTATATTAAGTCCTTTACTAAGCATTCATATAGTGTCAATTATCCATCATCATTTCATTATCCTTTATCATTTATCATTGCATACATTCATAATTAAAACATTGCATTCATTCATCCAGTTATTAAAATATTTTATTATGCTCATTTTAGGATTCATTTCACATCGCATTCATTATCCTCTTTTTTAAATTGCATTAAGGTGCAGTTATTAAACCCATTAGTTATAATATCATCATATTAACATTTGTACTTAGAATCATATTTAAAAACCTTTAGAATCATAAATCCACTTGTTTATTAAACATTGGTTCATATCATTTCATATATCTATTTTACAAATTGCATTCATTTAACACATTATCAAATAAACATTTGTACTTAACATTTGGTTTATCCATATTACATTCATCTCAAAAAACACATCTAGATACATATCCATACATAAAATCATTCATTCAAACATTGCATTAACATCGTCACATAAATCATCTCATCATTACATTGCAATAGGAAATATCAAAATCCTGTTCATAAAATCATCATAAGTATACATCATCATCATCATAGCATTCCATACATAAAGCATTACATCAAAAATCAAATCATACATATATAAACCTGCATTCATATGTCAGTATCCAACATCATAAATCATCATAAAAACATGCATAAAAGAAACATCTCATCAAATGCATACATGTACACATATCCATCTAAGCAATAAATCATCACCATGCATAAGCATCCATACATAATCAAATGCATATCATCACAATATGGGATCTCCTCATATATATCATCTCATATATCAGAGTACAAAGAAGTCTACAAAATCGGCTACCAAGAGCCATCCAAGATACAGTCCATAAATAGACAATGATACAATATATATATGCAAAAATGCTCTCTCAAATGCCACTCTGGCCAGATGTTGTACCACCACCACCTCTACCTGCTCCACCACTGATACCTGCACCACCTGATCCACCTCTCCGTGGAGGCCTCATCGAACCCCCACTCCCTCCTGCATCCCCTGATCTCTCCTATCGTAGAGGACCCATCACACCCCCGCTGCTCTGCATCCTCTATGATCGCTCGGATCTGGCCTACCGCATCTGTGAATAGCTGAGAGCCCGCTGGCTAACTGGTACCACCTGCTCATATAACCCCCGCCAGTACTCTATCTCCGCCTGAGCTCTCCGCATCTCCCTCATAATCTCCCCTGAAGGCCCCTATGCTCCAATCCGCACTCTCTCCTGCAGCTCCGCCAATCTCTCCACCACAGTATCTCTCTCCCATAGCACCACCGTCAGCTCTGACTCACGTGAAAATAGCTTCACATCCCTCGCTGCTACCTCCTCCTCCGCCACCTCCATCCCCACCTCCTCCGCCACCTCCATCCCCACCCCCTCCTCCACCACCTCCATCTCCTCCTCCTCCTATCCCACCTCCTCCTCCTCCTCGACCTCCTACTCTCCGTCCTCGTCCCCGTCCCCTCTCATCCTCAAAAGCGGGGATCGGCTCTGTCGGGTCTGATATCCGTAGGATCGAGTGCCCCGCTCGATACTGTGTATACTCATCTGTCACCCTTGCATCGATGACCCTCGGTCGTAGGTCCCATGGCTTCGCCTGCAGTGTCCGAAACTCTGCCAGTACCTAATCATACGGTAGCACTGGACCCCATGCATACCGCTCCCGCATCACTCGTGCATACTCCCCTGATCCGCTCGGCAGTCCCTGCTGCCGTCCAAACTGCCTCATCACTCGTCCCGGCACCTGTCTCTCTACATGATAAGAGGTCCTCCCAATGAGGAATCGGGTCATGAAGACATAAGGTAGTGCCTCCGCATCATCCTCCCATGGCTCACACTCCAAGTATGGCCGCCATATCACTGCATCCAAGTCATCCAATGCCTGCCGCCACCACTCTACCTTCCCCAAGTGGGGCTGACTCATCATGCCACTATACATAAACATGTATGGCTGGTCCACGACTCAGAATCTGAGACTCACTGGTCGAGTCACTGTTAGGTGCTCCCATGCCCACACATGTAGCAGCGTCATGCCCACTGCAAGAGAACCGCTCCCTCAGTATACTACCTTGTGGAGCTCCTGATACATGTGCGCCAGCACGCACGACCCCCATGCAAATCGGGTCCCCTCAGTCATCATCCTCTCTATCACCTGACCCCATCCCACCGCCAATCCATGTGACCGCCTGTCTAGACACAGCAATCCTCCCACAATCCCTAACAACACTGCTGGAAGGGGCTCATATAGTGCCGCTATATCCTCCCATGCGATCGAGCCATCGTCAATGTATACATCCTCATCAAAAATCCTCTGACATGAAACAGTCCCCCAGGATCTATCGTATGTAACCAGCTCCCCCCGAATCGGAATCCGAAGGATACGCCACACGTCCTCCAAAGTCACCGTCATCTCTCCCTGGGCTAGATGAAACGTGCACGTCTCACTGTGCCATCGCTCTGCCAAGGCTGTAATCAGGCCGTGATTCATCCGAATCATGGGCATGTGCATCACCTCATAGAGACCAGTCGCTGCTATACAATCAATCTCTATCTGCATCAATCGATCCCGCAACCCCTGTGTCGCAGGGTGGCGCTCGCGTAATTGCAACACGCGCAGATCCTCCTGCACATAGACATTCATCAATCACTATCAGTTGTTTTGTTTTCAAACTTTCTTAAGTTTAAACCTAGACTATCATCAGATACTTTGATCAAGTATCTTCGGGTCTCAACAGGTAAGCAATCATGGCCGCCTAGACTTCAACAGGCATTTATCCTAACAAATGACCTAAGTCTCATCGGGCTGCTATGGTTCAAAACAACTCCCACTTCACCTCGCCATCCATCAATCCTTCGGCATCAGGAGATTTATTTTGTCCAAAACTGGGGCATCTCGTTATCCTAAGGCAAAAGCGCTATTTTATCTACAAAAGCGCTATTTTCCACAATAACACTACAACCCTAGCAAAAGCGCTCAAACAGCTTTACAAAAGCGCTAAAAAAACAAAAGCGCTAAACTCGCTATACAATAGCGCTATTACACCTCAATAGCGCTCAATTAACCATACCATAGCGCTACTTGGTCAAGTGCGCTAAAACTTGCATGCATTAGTGCTAATTAATACAAAAGCGCTCAAACCCGAGCACAATAGCACTATTACGGCACAATAGCGCTAATTCATGGAGAAAAAGTGCTAAAACCATAGTTCCAGCGCTCTTGCTCTGACTTGACTTGGACTCAGCTAAAAACCTATCAAAAATGCATGAAAAATAAGTTTTCGAATTTGCGTACCGCTGGTCCGTAGTCGTCTGGCCGCTGGAACCGTCGGACTCGCTCGAATCTGTGCTCGATGATCGGAATCGGCATAGTCGCTCCTCCTTGCTCCTCCAAATGTCACTATCAGAGCTCTCGTTTTCAATTGGTCGCGGTCACAAATGATCCTATTTTCACCCATTTCACCCCATTTATACCCCCCGTCGTCACTGTAACTTCGCCCCGCTCATCGCCGTGGTCCTCGTGAACTTCCCGAGCCCCCCATTTCTCCATGTTTCCCCCGATTTCTTCTATTTTTCACCAGTATACCTAACTTCTTCTCTTCTACCACCCTGCCAATTTTCATTCTTTTTTTGAGAGATCGCCCGATTTTTCAAAAAAATTTGGCCCATCTCTCGAGGGGGCATACCACCCATTAAATTTATATTTTATGAGGCATTTCTTCACACCAATTTTTCTTTCTTTGAAACGATGCGATAAAACCGCACCGTCTCAAAGAGGGGCAAATGTAGTCACACAAATCTGTCCATTTTTATTAAATAAATATTCGTTATTTATTTGATTAAAAATCTATTAGCCATCAGTTAATTAAATTAATATTTAATTAATTCATCCCCAAACATTCTTCTATTAATTAATTAAATAAATTATTCAATTTATTTTAATTAATTCATTAAATCAAATTCCATTCAATTAAATAAATAAAATCTATTTATTTAAATAAAATCCCCTTTTCCTCTTTTAAATAAATTAAATAAAACATTTATTTAAATCATTATCCCCCCCCCACTTGCATTTTCCTACAAATGCAACTTGCACACATTTATTGAAATAAATGAATTTTTATTTTAATAAAATCCTATTTTCCCTCACCCACCAAATCCACTAGTAAAATCTAATCCCCTTCTAGATTCTTCTAAACCCTTCCTAATTAGCCTAATCCATCCCCTAATTATTGTCACATTCCTAAGCAAAATGGAGTCACTTCTCAAAGCCTAAAAGTCTTTGATAACCATTAAAGGCTTTCAACCTTCAACCACTAAATGTCTCAAAGTCTTGGATAACCTTTGAAAGCTTCCAACTTTCAACCACTTAATCCCCAAAGTCTCCAATAACCATTAATGGTTAACCCAAACCCTCCTACATGGTTAAAACATTTGTTTTGACTCAACCTCTACCCAACCCAAGGGTCTCATCAGGCCTTTAATGCTTTGACCATGATTATCTCTTAATCATTTGCACAAAGGTTTATCCTTGGATTAACTCTTAATCCAATGGGTAATCTTGATTTAGACTTGACCCTTTGCCTTTAGATAACCATGAAGTATTCTCAGGCATTCAATGCCTCCAACCCCTTCTCTCAACCCAACCCTATGTTGACACTTGTCACCATTTTATTGGTGCAAATTGTGCACATGGATCCCCAACTTTCAAGTTTGACCCTTGATTAAACCTTTCAATCCTGGCCATCCATTGCTCCTTTTTTCCTATAAATAGAGCCCATTCCTTCATAATCCAGATCCTAAAAACTTGTATGCATCTAAGCTATAGACATTTTAGAGAGCATTTTAGCATAAACAATCTAACATCTTGTCTTTTTTGGTTAAAATATATCATTTTAGCATTAGTATTAGCTTTTTATTTCATCATTTAGAGCTATACTACAAATCTCAATCCTCCATAAGCATCCATAGTGCAAAAAGTTGCTGAAAGCTACACTATTTTGGAACTTGGAGAGGAGAGGAACAAGGGAGAAGAAGCTAAGGCCATGCTAAGAGGCAGTTGGAGATGTCTCATGATCTTTGTTCTATTTATTAGATGTATTAGCATGTCTCTGTGTGTCTCTTTTGGTATGCCTTCATATGTTTGGTTTTAGATTGACTAACACTAACGTTTTGTATGTTTTTGTGTTCTTTGATCTTAGACTAACCTTGTGCCATTTAGGAGGGCGTCAGGTACTATCAAAGGTTTATACAATCCCACATTCTGACTACTCCCTTTTGCATCTTGACAAACTCTACAACTCTGCACAAATTTCCTAACATCCTTATGAATCTGGGGCCAAAAGTAATGCTCACTCACCAATGCTATCATTTTGTCAACACCAAAGTGTCCAGATAATCCTCCACTGTGCTTCTCCTTTATCAAATTCTCCCTCATAAAACTCTTAGGTATACACAACTGAACTCCTCTGAATAACATCCCATCTTGAATGAAATAATCCAACCACCTACTCCTATCTGTCATAATCGGTTCTCTGCATACTTTCCAAGGTTTGGCAAAATCTGGTTCATCATCATACATGGTCTTCAACTCCTCAAATCCTAATATTGTCACTCTCATCTCTATCAGCAAATTCCTCCTTCTACTCAATGCATCATAAACTTTGTAAGATTTCCCACTTCTATGCTTCAACACAAAGGTGTAACTCTGCAAAAATTCTACCCATCTCATATGTCTTTGATTCAACCTACTCTGACTATCCAAATATTGCAAGGCTTGTGATGGTATGATGAAAGAATAAGTATCTGGTAGAATACTGAGAGGGTGGGGGTGAATCAGTATAATGAAAATTTGATAATAAGTTCCCAAACTCAAACTCAGTCAAATAAAGTAAACATATCTCAGTCAAGATCAATATTCATGGAAATACTTGAAATCAACCGGTTTAACTATTATGACAACTTTAACAGTAAACACCTTTAATCTTGTAAACATCAACAAGGCTTAATCGTAGCTCAACATATTCATCTCTCAAAGATTTTACTTAACATGCCTTATCAGAAATTAACCATATCAACAAATAAAGTCACAACCACAAAAACATTCACCACTTGACACAAATGTTTATACATGGAAAACCCAAATAGGTAAAAACCATGGTGAGATGAGACTCACAAGGATAGTTATCTGAACTCTTCTGAAGTTTGCCCTGTTAGGAGCCAAAGCCTCTTAGAGCTTTACAATAAGTCTTGTTAAGAACTAATTCCGGTTAGGAATCACCTGGTTAAGGGATTTACAAATATGCCTTGTTAGAAGCACAATACCCTGTCAAGAGTAACCTCGTTGGAGGATTTAAGAATCCAAGCTAATGGATCACCTTGTTAGAGGATTTAATGAGTAACCAAGCTTGTTAGAGCTTACCCAGTTAAGGGATTTAACTTTTGCTGTAATTGTTACAAAACAATAGTTGTGTTGATCTGTCTGAATAGCACTACTTTTGCTTGATCAGATCCTTCTATAACCTTCAATCTACCTTCACTCAAAGTGCAAATCTATTCACTGGTTTGGCAACTACACACTCAACAGGTTTTCTACCAACCTTGCCAACCTCTTTTACAAAAAACTTCATTGACCTTAAATAGAAATTAATTAGGTCGATAACACAACAAAAACCTAATTCTCATCATCGAGATTACAAACAAGTCGGTACAATCTTGACCATTAGAAATCATGACATTCTCTTCACATTCTTCAAGACAATTTCAACCACTCCATGATCACTGCTTCATTGGACTTTGTAACTCATCACGCACTGTGCAATAGATACAATCCACTTTGCTCCTTCCCTAGACAAGAACAAACGTGCCAAAACAATTTGAATATCTCCTTAATCAAATGGTCACACATGTCTCCATCATTACCGCTTATCAAATAATAAACCAACAAACTTGGTCGGTTAGGGTTTAACAGTTGATAGGGTTTTACTGGTTTCATTACATAGAAAGGTTCAACCCTTTACACCGGTTCACCAGTTCAACTCACAAACTTTACATACTAGCCAATATTAAAAACAACAATATCAACAATAACATGAATACCATTTATCGGTTCAATTGACATCAATGACAACATATCATTAATGCAATCTCTATGCAAAATACCAACAAACTCAAAATGCCAACAATCTCCTCCTTTGGCATTTATGGCAATACAAATATCAATGCCTCTAATTGCTGTTGAGATTGGTGAATAGGAATCTTGGTTTACATTACCAAGTATTCACCTTGCTCTGTGTGTCTTTAGCCTGTCGTTGGTTCACTTAATTAGACACATAATTCTTCTCCTCAATTACATAATTCTTCCCCCCAATCACATAATTTTTCTCCCCCTTTGACAACAATGCCAAAGTGAAAGTAAAACATGTAATTTTGCTCTCATTGTGCTGTTGATGTTCCCCCTGTGGATACATCCACTCCCTCAACAATCCATGTAAGATTTTGCAAGTAATTCAGGGACTGATGCAATCAACATCATGCTCAACTGACTTCATGAAGAGGGACAACCCCCAATTGACTTCTAAGATACTCAAAAGTGTTCTTAGGCAGAGGTTTGGTAAAGATATCTGCAAGATGCTCCTTGGTAGAAACATGCTCCAAGATAACATCTTTACTTTGAACTTTTTCCCTCAAGAAGTGATATTTCAATTCAATGTGCTTGGTCCTTGCGTGCAAAACAAGATTTTTGGAAATGATTATTGCACTTGTATTATCACAAAGAATCTTTATAGGTTCTGAGATTTCTATCTTCAAACCTTCCAAAATGTGCCTCATCCACATAGCTTGTGTGCAATTCATATAAGCTACTACATACTCAGCTTCAGTAGTAGATTATGAAGTGCAACTCTGCTTTTTACTACTCCATGAGACTAGCCTTCCTCCTAGAAAGAATGCTCCACCGATAGAACTCTTTCAGTCATCAATGTTTCCTGCCCAATCAACATCTGTATATGCTTTCAGATCAAAATTTCCACAATATGGATACCATAATTCATAGTCGAAATATCTGGTCGAATGTGAACACCATAGTGTAATTTTCCAATCATTGACCCGTATTCCTTTTCATTGACCTGTATTCCAATCATTGATTTTCTTTACTGGTTTCTGATTTAACAGTTTCAGGTTCTAAAAGCAAAATACAAGGATCCTCATCCTTCATAGAACTGGTTCCTTCAGCAATTTTATGTAGTCACCTCTTTTAATAAAACATATCTCATAATAAAATCAACATAATGAAAAACTGATAATAAGTTCCCAAATTCAAATTCAGTCAAACAAAGTAAACATATCTCAGTCAAGATCAATATTCATGGAAATACTTGACATCAACCGGTTTAATTGTTATGACTTTAATAGTAAACACCTTTAATCTTGTAAACATCAACAATGCTTAATCATAGCTCAACATATTCATCTCTCAATGTTTTTACTTAACATGCCTTATCAGAAATTAACCATATCAATAAATAAAGTCACAACCACAAAAGCATTCACCACTTGACACAAATTTTTATACGTGGAAAACCCAAATAGGTTCAAACCATGGTGAGATAAGACTCACAAGGATAGCTATCTGAACTCTTCTGAAGTTCACCTTGTTAGGAGCCAAAGCCTGTTAGAGCTTTACAATAAGTCTTGTTAAGAACTAATTCCGGTTAGGAATCACCCGGTTAAGGGATTTACAAATATGCCTTGTTAGAAGCACAATACCCTATTAGGAGTAACCTCGCTGGAGGATTTAAGAATCCAAGCTAATGGATCACCTTGTTAGAGGATTTAATGAGTAACCAAGCTTGTTAGAGCTTACCTGGTTAAGGGATTTAACTTCTGCTGTAATTGTTAGAAAATAACAGTTTTGTTGATCTATTTGAATAGCACTACTTTTACTTGATCAGATCCTTCTATAACCTTCAATCTGCCTTCACTCAAAGTGCAGATCCATTCACCGGTTTGGAAACTACACACTCAATAGGTTTTCTACTAACCTTGCCAACCTTTTTTACAAACAACTTCATCAACCTTAAATAAAAATTAATTAGGTCGGTAACACAACAAAAACCTAATTCTCATCATCGAGATTACAAACAAGTCGGTACAATCTTGACCGTTAGAAATCACGACAATCTCTTCACATTCTTCAAGACAATTTCAACCGCTCCATGATCACCGCTTCATTGGACTTTGTAACTCATCACACGTTGTGAAATAGATGCAATCCACTTTTCTCCTTCCCTAGACAGGAACAAATGCGCCAAATCAATTTGAATATCTCCTTAATCAAATGATCACACGTGTCTCCATCATTATCACTTATCAGATAATAAACCAAAAAACTTGGTCGGTTAGGGTTTGACAGCTGATAGGGTTTTATCGGTTTCATTACATAGAAAGGTTTAACCCTTTACACCGATTCAACTCACAAACTTTACATGCCAGTTACTAGCAAATATCAAAAACAACAATATCAGCAATAACATGAATACCATTTACCAGTTCAATTGACATCAATGACAACATATCATTAATGCAATCTCTATGCAAAATATCAACAAACTCAAAATATCAACATCTTGATGATCTGTATACAACACAAACTCCTTAGGCAACAAGTAATGTCTTCACTTCTTCAAGGCTTGAACTATGGCATAAAACTATTGATCATACACTGAATATCTCCTCCGGGCATCATTCAACTTCTCACTGAAATAAGCTATGACTCTCCCTTCTTGACCCAAGACTTCTCCAATTGGTGTTCCACTTGCGGGTATGTGCACAAAGATGGTGGTAAGAAAAGTGGACACCACCCAAAAAAAAAATGAAAAAACAAGCAATGCGTACGTGGTTATAAAATTTGAAATCACCCTGTATGCGCTTAGGTCTATTGTTCTCGAGCCTAAAAAAAGGTAGCGCGTACGCGCTCATAAGCCCTAAAGAACCGCGTATGCGGTACCTGTCAAAAAAAGTTTTTAAAAAAAGTTGGGTCTTATTTTCCCATGACCACGACATTTTTTTCCCCCATTTCCTCCATTAAACCATGAATGGGGTGCCTCATTTCTCCTTTAGACGCTATGGATCAAGGTTAGTTTTTCTTAATTTTTGCCTTTCTTTCTCGTTTATTCAATTTGTTTTATGTTTTGAATTTAATTTCGTTAATTTTGACTAGATTTTTTTTTTTTTTTTCAAAAACCAGATTCTGATAATCCACAACAAGAACAACAAAATGCACCTCTTGAAAACCCACAAGATAGACCCCCAATTCCTTTTTTTGACCGCACACCTGAAACATGGGAGAAATTGATTAATCAGTTATGGCAAAACACGTCTAAAATAAATAGACTGATTAATAAATTGAAAACATTTGAACTTGAGCATCATAAATCCCTCGCCACTAGCTTAGAAACATTAGCTAGTAGTGCCACAGTTGTTTCCACACAAACTACAAAATGGGGAAACTTTAGGGATAGGTGTCGTCAATACTATGTTGATGGGTTATCATACGAGGGAGTGAAAAACAAAAATATTAGTAAACAACAAATATGTGCCCTTTTTGTTGATCCTAAACTGGCAAGTTGTTACCTCTTAATGCAAAGAAGTTTCCCATACATTGGTATACCAATGTTCAGATGAAGAATCTCTTTTGGTAGAGGTGGTGGATGGTCTTTGATGATCCACCTTGTAATAATTATGAGGTGCCATTGTATATTTTGAGAAAAGTATACTGTAAGTTTGTCCTTAATGTGCAGCCAAACTATTTTGACATGAGAGAGTTCCATTGTAGAGGTGGCGGCTCTTCCTAAGATAGACCTGAAACCCATAGGTGAGTAGCCCCAGAGAGTCGTCACCCCCTAGCACCCAAACCCAAGGTGCATCAGGTTGTCCCAGTAGAGCTGAAAGATTCGATGGAGCTACAGACTCTTTAGGCGGCCACAACATTGACTGGTGCCATGATCCAACATGGGACGTTGTTAGCACAACCTATTGTACTGGATGATGAGCCATTAGTTTCTCCAGGTGGCGACAGAGAGCCCATTCAACATATGTGTGTTAGTTGCTTAGGGATATGCTCAAAGACAGATGACGCAGCCGCTGCAGATGGATCCACATCTCATTCATGCACGATTTGCAGGAGTAGATATCAGGCCCACACGGCTGAGGATTTGGCGCTGACAGAGGAGTTGATGGGCATGGTGTTTGCCCATCAGCGATAGACACAGGTGTGTTGATTTGAATTCATAGTATTTTATTTATCAGTCACTTTAAATTTGTAATTACATAAATAAATTTTCATTTATACATCGATTTAAATTGAAACAAATAATATACATTTTAGGATGCAGCAACGGTATCCCATACTCCTCCCGCAATTACTACAGTTGCAACTTCGATGCCTGAGGTATAAATTTTGTAACATGTTAAAATAGAATAGTACACTTTGAATTCAAAAAAATGACAAGATATACTAACTATCTTTAATGTTTGGTCCAATTTTTGGTTTGTAGGTGTTGACAGGGGACCAAATGTCCTAAATTGATGACATCACACTCTCAGAGATCGATTTTGGCCTACAAGGCTATGCGGTATCATATTTTGTACAAACTTTTGCATGTATTGTTTTGATGGAATATGCAAGTCATTTTATTTTAGATTTTTTAAATTATGTTTAATATATTATTTGTACTAATATCTTATGTTAATTTTGTTTTTTTAGGGTACCCCCTCTGCATCTAGGCCTCGTCCTAAGAAAAAGAATTCAAGTCAAAGATGCCAAAATGTGGGAAGAAGGTAATTGAACATATTTTTAGTTTTACAATTGTTTGAAAATGTTGAAATCAAGTCTTAGTTAGGGTTTGTAGATTGATTAGTGTTTTTTGTCTATTTTACATATACAATGGCCATTGAGCTATGTGGATTTGTTGAATGCACCTGATTCACACGTGGATCAAGAGAGGGTGGAGGCATGTGTCTCTACTTTATTTTCTTGATTTCATGATTATATTCACATGTACGTGTGAACTTGTGATAAATTATAATCTTATAATTTTTTCATACAGGAAATATCCATAGTTGCTTCATCAATGGCAATCCCTCCTCTATGCACAGGAGAAGTATCTCAGGATCCGGTACACTTTTGTTTGATATATTACATTAATTGTTTTTAACCTACAATACTTATCATTATATTAATTGTATTTAATCTTTGATCATTTTTTGTATAGGTAATAGCAACAGTTTCTCCATCGATGGTGAGCCATCCTCAGTCCATTGGAGAAGCATCTCAGGCACTGGTACATCATTGTTCTCTATATTATAGTTGTTTATGGTGAAAATAGATAACAATAATAATATTGAAAGGCTAAATGAATTCAACCACCAAACCCTAGCCTAACAATCAACAAAGATCCACCATAACATATGAAGATTACCTAAGACAATGCAAATCACATGAAATCACAAAGATTATACCATCACATGTCCAATAGGGTTTTGATCTCCATTCTTCCTATCTCCATTGATCTTGCTTGATATATTTGCTCTCAGATTTTATGTGCACAAGAGCTCAACAAAGAATGGAATGTGGTTGCAAGTAGGATCGTAATGTAGTCAAGTCCTCCAAATTGTCGATTAGTCTGAGTGATTAGGGTTAGATAATGAAGAAGGCATCTCCTTATATAGAAGACACAATATGAAATAGAGGGATAAGATTGAGAAGTGTAAAAGGAGGTCGGCTATGATTAGAGGGTAGGTAAAAAAAATAATAAAATAATGAAAGGGGTAGGTAGTGTATGAATTAAGAGATGAATGACATGTGTCATGTGTAGAAAAAGCTAATGAATTAATTAAATAAATAAAGATTTATTTAATTAATAGAAGAAGTGGGATAGTTAAATAAATAAAAATATTTATTTAATTTAGGAAAAGGATAATTTAAATAAATAAATGTATTTATTTAAATGAGAAATAAGGCTAGAAGAGGATAAATGAATTAATTAAATAAATAAGGATTTATTTAATTAATAGAAGAATTAAGCTTAGATAATTAAATAAATAAATATTTATTTAATTAGACATGACAATTTTGGGTGTCTACATTTTGCCCCTCTTTGAGACAATGCGGCTTGTCGAGTTGTTTCAAAGAAGATAATATGAACTGATATAGAGTTGCCCCAGGATGGGAATGATATGCCCCC
This sequence comes from Cryptomeria japonica, assembly GCF_030272615.1. Taxonomy (NCBI): domain Eukaryota; kingdom Viridiplantae; phylum Streptophyta; class Pinopsida; order Cupressales; family Cupressaceae; genus Cryptomeria; species Cryptomeria japonica. The sequence goes on from NC_081407.1 coordinate 423,712,516, forward strand.
TCGAGAGATTGGATGAAAATGTCTGAAAAGATTGCAGACAATCTCTCGATAAGAAAGACAGGCTAGAATGGACTGACCGAATAAAGTGACGAAGTCATGGGATAATGAAGACTGACTCAGAAAATGAAGGCGAGGGCTAGGGTAGGCTATAAGATAGACCACGGGGGAAAATACATCCTCATTGTCATCTACACATTCACAAGATTAGAGTGCAGAGAGAGAAAAGGGCAGCAGCAGTCAGCAGCAATGGCTTTTGTTCACAGATTCGATCGTGTTCGTCGATTATAGAGGCCAGCGGAGGCAGGAGAGCCAGTGAGTACCATAAAACCTCCTCGTACTTTGATGCATTTATTGTTGTCATTAATGCATACTAGGTAATGTAATAAATGCGCATTTATGTCAGGAAAGCGCATTTGCATTTGAAAAGTATGAATTTGCATCTTCTAGGTCAAATCGGCAATTCTGTGATGAACATATGCTGTCGATTGGATAAGCTGCTGAGAGGATACACTCAAGCAGGTCCTCTAGGAAGACTAGGATAGATCAAGACACTTTGTGATGAATAGTGAGTACCAAGATAGAGTACTTTGTGATGAACAGGGAGTACTAAAATATGAGCAGCACTTTGTGATGAACAGGGAGTGCAAATGTGAGTAACACTTTGTGATGAACAGGGAGTGTCACACACGTAGTACTTTGTGATGAACAGGGAGTACCACTGGGATAATCAGCAACACTTTGTGATGAACAGTGAGTGTCACTAGGGTAGATAGCCATATGCATTTAGATAGCAAGTAGCATTTTGTGATAAACAGTGAATGCCACTATAACTGACATGATTGAGTTGCTTGACTGCAGGAGTATTTGCCGATGCTAGAGTCATGGGAGAGATTCCCATCGACGCAGAGGTTGCGACCTTAGTTGTCGCTCGAGGACAGAGCTGCCATCGAGGAGATGGGTTTGAGACATGTGTTGTATGTGCCTGAGTTTCGAGCAAACATGGGTTTGCTGACTGCGCTGGCTGAGAGATGGCACTCTGAGACGTGCACGTTTCATCTGCCAATGGGGGAGATGACAGTCACCCTGGAGGATGTATACAGGATTATGCGGATACCAATTGATGGGGAGCTAATTTTGTACGATCGAGATGGAGATATGGATGCCCTTAGACGAGTGTTCTAGGATTTGGGACTGGAGATGAGGGTGGGACAAGTGGCATGGGATGCCATGACATGGACAGGATTAGCACTACCAACAGTGTTGGCAGGAGTTATCAGTGGGTTCCTTTGTATCAGTTTTGTACCATTTTGTATGATGATGTAGACACCTGCGGGTGATTGTAGCCATATGATTTTGACATCATTGTATCATGACATTTTATATATATATATATATATATATATGAGATGATTCATCTTTGCGGCAGCTATATGCATGTGTACCTATGTGATGAGATTTTTCATGATGTATGTTTTATGTGATGCTTATAATATGGATGCAAATATGTATATGAGGCAATGCAATATTTTTTTGTTCTTTTATGTTTAATATGTGTATGCATGATGCAAATGTGAATGTATGAAATACAGATGAATATGATAATGCAGATGTAAATTGTGCTAGCAGGTGTTGTGTGCAGGATGTGATGCAGTTGTGATATCTATATGTATGTATGAAATGCTTATATGTGGTAATGCAGGTGCAACTACATGAAATGCAAATGTTTTTGGTGTGTCATTATACTCAGTCATGTGATAGCAGGCTACGCGGACTCAAGAAGGACGATGGAAGTCAATCAAGAAAGGGGATGAAAGATAGAAGATATGAACGTGAAAGAGCTTCTTGTGCATTATCATCATTGAGCTTTATTATGGCAAGTAGGTTATGACAATCGAGGCATATGTTCGACCCAGAAAGTCATTGTACCTGTTTGCATGGAGATAAGACAATCACAAACAAGGAATGCCCCAGTTCACACTAGACTCACAGTGTCCTCATATCCTTGGACAAGTCATAGCATTACTAAGAAACAATCCACAGACAGCAAAGAAAAATAGGCGGCGATACCCCATCCTCGCCTTTCTAGTCAAAAGACATCCTGGAGATAGAATCTCTAGTTAGAGACATCCCGGAAAAGCTAAAAGATATGTCACCAAAAAAAAGATGAAATCAAAAGAAAACCAAGACTCGACACCAACATCCACTGTAGTCCTCAAGTTTAGTGTCTCTTGTCACCTGTATAAGTCTTATTTGATTGTGGTCACAATGTTTACTTTCACAAAAAGGATAGATAGCACTGAACCATAATGTTGTTTGAGTCTGTTGAAAGATTTGATTTGTTGAAGCTCATTGTTGCTACTGTGTCTCATCTGAAACTAACTGAATCCATGAAACTGATACTTTATTGTGGAGAAGACAAAACTTTATTGCGGATCTATGATGCAAATGCTGCTTTATTGCGGATTGTGCGCGAATAGACTAAAGGAAGCTGGAAGAAACTGTACTCCTCGAAACATGTGATGTTCTCAGTTCCACACCCATCACTAGACATAGGATTTGCCTTAGCCATAGATAGGATCTGATTTATTATGGATGGAAAGGGAGGTGAAAAAGGGAGATTTATTATGAATGGCTAACCAATCTTGGGTAGATCAATAACAAGCCATGATGGGAATGGGTAAGTTTATTATGAATGAATAGGTTGTGAGTGTGTGCAAAGTGAAAGGATGAAAGTGAATCCTGAAGGAGGGAGGAGCAATGTCTCTACACATGGCGTTGGTGACCCAGTTTTCACCATGGTACTTGCCCAGGGCACCACCGAAGTGGTTTTCACCGTTGGACGAAATTATTTCTCTTTACTTTTTTCGATTTTTCAATTTTTTTGTGTCACAAGGCGCCTGTTTGCCAAGTTTTCACCAAGTAACGATTTTTTTTTATGTTTTATAATTTTTTTTTGTATTTTTGAATTAGGATATTTCGAAGAGCTATGTGTAGAACCAGCGAAGGTGCATGTTGTTGATAGGATCTTCCAAAGGTTCAACTTCTGTAGTTGAGAGCTGATATGCCCCAGATCCATATGCTGCTGTAATGATGTAAGGACCAAGCCAATTTGGTTCAAACTTGCCCCTCTTCTCTCTGTCTTGCTGATTCTTGGGGTTTTCTCTGAGAACTAAATCACCTACCTCAAATGTGCGAGGCTTCACCTTGTAATTGTAGTTGCAATGTTCCTTGACTGAATGATGTGTAGCTTGAGTGACTGTCTTCCTTGATAAAGGAACTGAGATAGAATTACTAGTGTGTGGACTACGTAGGCCCATATGTGTGTCACCTAAAGAAGTTTGGGCATCACTGATAACAAAGTCCCTTGAGGAAGCTCCATTAAAGGTCCATGATGTATCGCCAGAAGGGAAAGGATGTTTTAAATAAGTAGATGAGTGATGAAGGCTTATGACTGTGAAAAGAAGTGAAAGTAGGATAGCATGATGGAGACTTAGGATCAACAAGTATGTTTTTTGACTCAAAATTTTAGAACTTTTGCCCCCAGTTATTTTGATATTAGGGGAGATCAACTCTTGCTCTTTTTGCTTCATAGGATTTTTATCCTTGACTTTGATTTTTTCAGAGTCCAATAGCTTTTGATTTTGATTTGGACTAAAGGACTTTTCTTTATTTTTGACTTTTATATTTTTCTTTTCAAAGCTTGATTTTTGATCCCCAATGAGTAAGGGCTTTTGTAATTCTTGTTGATCCAAGTTTGGGAGAGGAGTGGAAATGGAATGAGTGGATGATATGGTAAAGCTATGTGAGTTCTCAAGATGGCTAGCGATACGCTCAATAGATTCTTTGTTGGAACCACTCTTAGGACTATTGAAATCAAGAGTTGCTTGCACCGCTAGAGGAGATTTGCATTCAGACTTAGTAGCCACAACACTAGGTGGTTCACACCCAATTCCTTGCAAATTGTTTATAGATTGTTCCTGTCGACTGAATACCTTAGGAGATAGTGGGAGTTGATCAACATGAAAGATATACTCACCACATCCCATGTCTTTAATCTTGAAATTTTCTTTGATCTCTACTTGTTTTGATGTAGAAGATTTCAATGATTCTGGATCCACATATGCTGAAGATGGAACAGCTTCTCGATTAGCTGGAATTGTTATTTCTGATCTAGGTCGCATATTGTTGCAATATATGAATGGATTTGGGTTAGCATTAACTGTTATTTCAACTCCATTGTGTGGAAACTTGATGCATCGATGATATGTAGATGGAACTGCTCTCATCTCATGAATCCATGGACGTCCTAGCAATATGTTGTATGTGAGATCGAGGTCTAGGACTTGACAAACCACATCCTTTATAACTGGCCCAACTCTGAGAGGTAAGGTGACTATGCCCTTGGATGAATGCTCTTCATCGTCATATGCCTTGATGGTGATTTGATTTTTTGAATTCACAACTTTATCGAAATATCCCAATTGTTTAATGGTGCTTAATGTACAAATGTTTAGACCAGCTCCTCCATCTATCAGGACTCACTTTATTCGATGTTTGTGTATGAAGGCTTCAACGTGTAGTGGTGCATTATGTGGCTAACTTATGGAGGCGTCATCGGCTTCTGTGAATGTAAGGGAATGTGGAATGGAAAGGTATCCCACCATGGCTTGAAACTGGTCCACGTTCAGATCAGTAGAAATGGCGGTGTCTCTCAAGATTTTGTCAAGAATAGCTTTATGAGCAGGGGATATGCGTAAGAGCTCAAGGATAGAGATGAGCGCGGGTGTCTTCCCTAACTATTCTACAAGGTCATACTCAGGTTTGGTAGATGAAGAAGCGGTGTTTTTAGTTGAAGCACCTGGCAAAGTGATTTTACCTCGATGGGTTGTAACATGACATTCAGAGGTAGGTTCGGAAGAAGATCTAACACCTTTTAGGACAATCTTGGGTCTCTGAGTAGGATTCTCAAGAGTTTTGTCCTTGATGATAATAGTAGAGACATAATTGTCCATCGATATGTGATTGATGGTTGAATCATAGTTGTAGGATGCTCTGGTATAGTTGGTTTGATCCTCTGTGGCTTTAGCTTTTCCCTTGTCATGTTTTGGGAATGGTTCCTGAAACATCTCATGTTCTTGATTGGATGAGTGTCCCTCAATCTCAATGTCACCTCTATCAATGAGATCTTGTACAATATTCTTCAGTCGATGACAATTACCTATTTTATGACCCTTGCTCTTATGAAATTCACAATACTCATCATCATTCCACCAATTTGGTTTAACCTTTGGCTCATATGGAGGAAAATCTGGAATAGTGATTACCTTGTTTGCCACTAGCTTTATGAAAACTGACTCAAGTGGTTCTCCCAATGGAGTGTACTTCCTTCGTGATCTAGAAGTTGTTTGAGTATTCACTTGATTGTTTGTAGAACTTGATCCCGAAAAGATGAATTTGGGTCGCACTGTGTTGGCATCAACAACACCATCATTGACTGTGTTCTTGTTTTTATTCCAAAATCTTGGCTTGTCTTTTCCTTTAAAGTCATCTTTGTTTTCCTTGAATATCTTAATAATTCCTTGTTCAGTTAGGACCTTCTCTGTTGCTAAGCCTTTTTCAATGACGTCCTTGAAGGTAGACAAACAAGCTTTCCTTAAGTCATAGCCAATGTCTTTGTTAACATTTTGTGTGAACATTTCTACCATTTGTTTTTGTGGAATTTCACAAGAGCATCTGCTGGCTAGATTTCTCCATCTTTGTAAAAATGATGCAAAAGATTCTCCCTCTTTTTGCTTGGTGTTGCACAAAGTAGTGACTGATATGTCTGTCTCTATGTTGTAGGAGAAATGTTGAATAAATGCCTCTGCTAAGTCACCCCAAGACTTAATACCAGGTGGGAGTTGGGAGAACCATTCCATAGTTTGATCACCTAAGCTTTGTGGGAATAATCTCATTAAATATGTCTCTTCTGCTGCTACCTCAATACAAGCTGTGAAAAACTGTCTTATGTGTGCCTTAGGATCCCCTTTTCCTCTATACTTATCAAATTTAGGCGTCACAAAGTGTGTAGGAAAAGGAGGCATTGGAATGCTCTTGTCAAATGGATAAGGACATATGTCTCTCATTGTGTATGTTGGCTTTGGTGTATTTATGTCCTCCATTTTCTTTTTTAAGTCCCTGATTTGTTGCTCCAAATTGCTCTTAGGTGGAGATCGACTTCTTGCACCATACCCCATGTTTGAGACACCAATTTGAGGAGGAGCTTGTTGCATATATGGATGATATTGATCATACACATGTTCATATGGAGGAGGTCTATATTTATGTGGCATATATGGAGCACTTGGTATAGATTCATGTTGAGGAACACCATATCTATTTTGCGCATGTATACCATATTCTACAGGTATGTCATGTTCCATTGTGTTGCCCCCAAATTTGACACGGGGTTTCCTTGTGTCCAAATTTTGAGCATGCCTTTGAACATCCCATTGTTTTGGTGGTTGATCCTTAGCATTAGTATGTGATTGAGCATATCTGTCTGCATAAGACTTCCATAATGGTCTACGAAGGTGAGTATCACATGCTTGACCATGTGTATGTGGGATCTCTGGTTTTTGAAGCAAAGCTGATGGTCATTCAGGTACCATGTGTAGTCCTCTATTTCCTCCATTATTAGGTCTCCTTTGATCCATGTTGGAGTGAGTTTGTTGCAAAGGCCTATTTTCCATTATTTGAGACATGTCAAAATCATGAGGTATCTTGGCTCCACTTTGTGCCATCATTTGTAAGAAATATTGTCTATCCCTCCTCATTTTTTCCTCAACCAATCGATTGAAATGGGGATTCATAATGGATTCTTCCACATCTGCTGAATGTACTGAAAAGTTGTCCAAATTGTCATTGTGTGTAACATTATTGTTTATAGTGTCCATGTTCTCCACATTTGGAATGTTTCTATAGACATCCATGTCCGGCAATGTAGTGTGATCAGTATTGAAAAATAAATCATTGTCATACTCATAAGAACTCATGTTTGTGGACTCTTGAGCCTCTTTAGTTTCTCTCCTAGATTTTTGAAGACGGGTTTCAACCATGAACTAGGTATTGACCAAGATGTGTGAGACTAGATGAAAAAATGGAAAGAGTATGGAACACTAAGAGTTGGATGGAATGTAAATGAATCTGAAGTGTACTTGCAATGTCCAAAGTGTAAGACCAAGTATGTATGTAGTAGAGTAGGTGTGACTTCCAAAGAGAGGATAGTTTCTCTTGATGAGGTAAGTTGACCTTGACTCTAAGTAAGACCAAATGAGACCCAAAGGTAAGAAACCTTGATGAGGGACCACTTAGCAAAGTGTTGTTGTATGTAGTGTGTTGACAAAGTATAGTGAGGACAAGCAAGTGACCTTTTGACTCAAGTTTAGACAAATGTAAATTTAATGCAAGATGTAAAGCAATGATGGACTTTGTGAGACCCAAAGACAAGTTGAATGCTAGATGAAAACCTGGAGAAACAACCTAGGAAGCTCAAGAATTCCGAAACTGATTTCTCTTGTTTGTTGGACTGTAAAATTTTTCCAATTTGTGAAGTTGTTTGTTGTGACCAAATCTGAATGTTTGACTATTTTTCGTGACAAGAGGACACAATGTTGATGAGGACTCAATGTTTGCAAGTGTTTAGACTCAAAATGACTCCAAGAAAAGTGTGTTGTTTGATGTAAAGTTGTTTTGCATACACTTGAAGACACAAAAGACACAATGTTTTGTTGTTTGGTCTTGAATGTTTTGAATGTTTAAAATAAGTCAAGCACAATTCTTATGGCTAGCCAAGACAATAGTTGTTGATCCCACATGGGGTTTTACCCCCGAGGCTACGCTATTCAGAGCGGATACTTAGATGCTTGACCTCATAGGCTCCACCCTCGGCACTCACTTCTCGGGTCAGCCAAGCATCAGTCCCCATGAAAACTCCCCATGGCGAACTTTGTATCTCTACTAAGAACCGTATGTGTGTGGGCCGCTACTAGAGGTCCGACCTCCTGCCCCAACAACTAGAAGGATTTGGGCTTCTAAAACAAAAAGGTGCTAGTAAGGGCATCCGCTCGTGTGGCCATACATGCGGCACTTTCAGCTCTATAAATACAGAAGGCTCCCAGCTGGTAGGGGTTACGCCCTATAAATGATAAAATAAATTTGATCACACGGGTTTATGGGGAGACATAGTGTCGGTATGAACTAATCAGCACACGTTATCCATAGTTTTCACCATGAATACAGTTGTTTATAGTGGTTCGGAAGAGGTGGGTTTTCCTCGCTACCACTTGGGTCTTTCTCTTCTCACTAGTAGTCCTAATGACCACACGGGAAGACAGGCCCTCTAAAGATTGAACAAAAAGAGCCTATTGCTCAAGACACAAAAGACAATGATTCAATTTTAGTGCACCAATGGAAGTGTTTGCTAGTCTATGAAAACAAGGTACACAATAAAAATCCAAAAACCCTTGCCAAGGACCTGCAACAAATATTTATTAGTAGTTTGGATTGTTTGAAATAATCACCCCTTCCTGCAAGCACACAAATTAGGTAAATTTTAGATTCAAAAGACTTTGTGGAATAGGGGCCTTCAACAATGTGTTTTGTTGACCAATTCAAAAATATGATTTATCATAAAAAAAGACCACCTATAAAATTTCAAGAGATTTCCATAAATGTAAGAAAATCCAAAAAAATTGCTAATTTGCTCCAAAAATTAATTTTTTATGAAAAATCATAAAAAATTCATATAAAATGCAAAATCGATCCAAAAAATCTAAAATTTTTATTGGAGAGTCTTGATGGTCTTCCAAACTTGCACAGAAAATTTTCTGCAACAAATCCAAGCAGTTTGTGAGATATGAGTAAAATAATGCAAAACCCTAAGTTTCAAAGATCTAATTTTTGAGGAATGATTTTGCATCAAATTTAAAATAAAAAATAACAGATCCTATGTATAATTCTGAGAGATTTCCAAAAATGTAAGAAAATCTGAAAAATTCACTAATTTTCTCTCAAAATTAATTTTTTATGAAAAATTGTAAAAAATTCATATAAAATGCAAAATCTATCCAAAAATTCTAAAATTTTTACTGAATCTTTCTAATACTTTTCCTGACCTGCACAAAAAAAATTATGTCACAATTCAAAGCTTTTTGTGAGATCTGATCAAAATAAAGAAAAACCCTAATTTTTAAAGATCCAATTTTTAGGGAAATATTTTGCATCAAAATTAAATTCACAAAGAACAAATCATGTGTATAATTATGAGAGATTTCCAAAAATGTAAGAAAATCGAAAAAATTCTCTCATTTTCTCTCAAAATTAATTTTTTATGAAAAATCATAAAAAATTCATAGAAAATGAAAATATGATCCAAAAATTCTGAATTTTGGATTGAGAGCTTCTAGTACTTTCTTCAACCTGTAAAAAAAATGTGGTGCAATATTTCCTATCCGTTTGTGAGATATGATCGAATCTCTTCAAGATCTTGATTTTGTGTCCAAAACCCTAGCTGCACAAGGTTATTCTCCAAATTGTTTTACAAAATAGCAATATAGGGTTAGAAAAATCTGCAAAAAAACATAGATCTAAGAAAAATCCATGTCCCACGGGGCATGCCAAAATGTATATGGTGAAAATGGATAACAATAATAATATTAAAAGGCTAAATGAATTCAACCACCAAACCCTAGTCTAACAATCAACAAAGATCCACCATAACATATGAAGATTACCTAAGACAATGCAAATCACATGAAATCACAAAGATTATACCATCACATGTCCAATAGGGTTTTGATCTCCATTCTTCCTATCTCCATTGATCTTGCTTGATATATTTGCTCTCAGATTTTATGTGCACAAGAGCTCAACAAAGAACGGAATGTGGTTGCAAGTAGGATCGTAATGTAGTCAAGTCCTCCAAATTGTCGATTAGTCTGAGTGATTAGGGTTAGATAATGAAGAAGGCATCTCCTTATATAGAAGACACAATATGAAATGGAGGGATAAGATTGAGAGGTGTAAAAGGAGGTCGGCTATGATTAGAGGGTAGGTAAAAGAAATAATAAAATAATGAAAGGGGTAGGTAGTGTATGAATTAAGAGATGAATGACATGTGTCATGTGTAGAAAAAGCTAATGAATTAATTAAATAAATAAATATTTATTTAATTAATAGAAGAAGTGGGATAATTAAATAAATAAAAATATTTATTTAATTTAGGAAAAGGATAATTTAAATAAATAAATGTATTTATTTAAATGAGAAATAAAGCTAGAAGAGGATAAATGAATTAATTAAATAAATAAGGATTTATTTAATTAATAGAAGAATTAAGCTTAGATAATTAAATAAATAAATATTTATTTAATTAGACATGACAATTTTGGGTGTCTACAATAGCTTTTAAGTGTTTTTGATGTATTTATGTTAGTACATTGTATTAATTGTACATTTAATCTTCAATAGACCCCTTCGCAGTTCAGCCATAATGTAACTTGGATCCTTTTAAGTTTGTCTTCAAGAAAACTCCTAAGAGTGGCAAGGAGAGGAGAGCGAAGACATTAGCTTTGAGATCAGTCGATGAGGTAATCTACATTTCAATTGTAAAGGAATTATAGTTAAATGAATAGTTATATTGTTAATTGTGAACTATTTTCTACAAAAGAATTCTAATTTGGCTTTTGAATTGTGGTTTTGCAGCCATCTACAGAGCAGTGTACTGCATCGAAGAGGCTCAATTTTGATGATCCACCACAAGTTTAGGATCATATAGTTAGTTGTGGTCATAGAATGACCAATACATATAGATATATTCTATATTTTAACTGTATATCAATTTGGAAATGGCATATGCCACATTTTTGTAATACTTATATTGACTTGGCAAACATGCCTTTTTATATATATATAAATGTTGATATTCGATCCAATAAATGTGTGCTAAGTTCATTATTGTGTATTCGTTGTATTTCGTGGTTTTCCTTTTATAAATTTAATTGATAATTTGCCTATGTAATCAACAATATGAATATAAACAACAAAAATCTATGATATAAAACATTGCAATCGTGGACTATGATTTGATAAAATTTCTAAAATATCAAATTAACCCTACAAAACTCCTTCTATTCAATTCATTATTGTATGTGCGTTGTATTTGGTGGCTTCCCTTTTTATAAATTTAAATGAATATTTTCCTATGTAATCAACAATATGAATATAAACAACAAAAATCGACAATATGAATATAAACAACAATATGTGTGTGGTGTGAGAGCACCCTCACGCTTGCAATGGTCAAATTTTGGTTCTCGTGTGAACAAACCAAGGTCACAAGCATGTTCGGGTGGGAAAATTTACACTAGGCATGCTCCTCTCGTGCATCCCAAAGCGTCAGAACATCAAGAGTCATACCCTACCAACACGGTCTCTCAAGTGCCCTGAGTCCAAAAAATTGTCAAATTTTGATGGATTGTTTCTTCCAATCCAAGACACATATGATTGATCCGTTTGAACCTATGGGGTCGTGTGAGGATCCTCTACAATGGTTTATCTCATCTTTTGACAACTCGAAGCCATTTTCAATTGGTAGCATTTTTTCGCCTGCTGCAAAAACTGCCAATTGCAAGATAGGCTAGAATTCATCTGGTTCACCATGTGCACAAACCGACATCACGAACGTGACCGGGTGGGAATTTTTATGCTAGGCATTCTCCTCTCATGCATCCCAAAGCACTGGAACATCAAGTCATACCCTACCGACATGATCTCTGAAGTGCCCTGAGTCCAAAAAATTGTCAAACTTTGACGAACTATTTCTTCCAATCTAGGACACATATGATCAATCCGTTTGAACCTATGGGGTATTGTGAGGCTCCTCTACAATGGCATATCTTGATTTTTGACGACTCAAAGCCATTTTCAATTGGTAGCATTATTTCGCCTGCTGAAAAAACCATCAGTTGCATGCAATGCAAAGTTGCAAGATAGGCTAGAATTGATTTGGTTCGTCATGTGCACAAACTAACATCACGAGAGCATCCGGGTGGGAAGTTTTATGCTAGGCATGCTCCTCTCATGCATCCCAAAGCGCTGGAACGTCAAGAGTCATAACCTACCAGTGCAATCTCTCAAGTGCCCTAAGTCCAAAAAAATGTCACTTTGACGGATTGTTTCTTCCAATCCAGGACACATATGATCGATCTGTTTGAACTTGTGTGGTTGTGTGAGGCTCCTCTACAATGGTCTATTTCTATTTTTGATGACTCAAATCCATTTTCAATTGGTAGCATTTTTTCGTCTGCTGCAAAAACTGTCAGTTGCATGCAATGTAAAGTTGCAAGATAGGCTACATTTGATTTGGTTCATCGTGTGCACAAACCGACGTCACGAGTGCGTCTGAGTGGGTAGGTTTATGATAGGAATTATCCTCATGTGCATCCCAAAGCACTAGAATGTCAAGAGTCATACCCTACTAGAGCGATCTCTTAAGTGCCCCAAGTCCAAAAAAATTGTCAAACTTTGATGGACTGTTTCTTCCAATCCAGGACACATATGATTGATCCATTTGAACTTGTGGGGTCACGTGAGGCTCCTCTACAATGGCCTATCTCAGTTTTTGATGACTCAGTCATTTTCAATTGGTAGCATTTTTTCACCTGTTGCAAAAACCGTCAGTTACATGCAATGCAAAGTTGCAAGATAGGCTGGAATTGACTTGGTTCATTGTGTGCACAAACTGACATCACGAGCACATCCGGGTGGGAAATTTTATGCTAGGCATGCTCCTCTCATGCATCCCAAAGAGCTGGAATGTCAAGAATCATACACTACCGACGCGATGTACAAGTTGCTTGACAACTTTTTTGACAATAATGATAATTTTTGCTCAAATTGTATCTAGACTCGATCTATTACTTCTATGACCCGATTTTGACTCAAATAATTCTCCATGATTATATAATAATCAAGAATGCTCATGATTGACCTTATCACATCACATAAACTCAAAACATAGTCACAAAACATAGACAAAAAATAGTCACAAAACATTGTCACATAATATTCAAAAAATTGCCTCTAAATATGGTCAAATTAGCTCTTGGCTATTTGAATATACAAAAAAATGTCTTACAAATCATCTCATGGGATTTTATACAAAATTTGGCATTACAATATGTGTGATTCAGCTCATCACCATTTTAGTATACAAAATTTGGCATCTAAATATGTACAAATCAATTCATTGTCATTTAAATATACAAAATTATGCCCCTAAAAATGTAAAAATCAGCTCATGGGCATTTATATATACAAAAAATGAATATAGAACAATTGATTGACGATATATACAAAATTCTCAAAATCATTCTACTCTGAACCATAGAATCAATCAAGTGAGCCTTCAGGATCGGCTCTAACCCATATTGTGTCAAGTATTGCCTTGTGGTCAAATTCACGAACTTTCCATAAAATCTTGTTATGAGGTCTACCATGATACTTCGTCAAATGAATATTTGTTGCAACAACAAGGTTAGATAAATGAAGAATGTATCAATGTGTTTCAAAGTCCTTGAACAACCAAACATCAGAATTCTTGATAGGGTATCTCCTAAGCCATGTTCCTATCATGACAACAGACCCTATTGGGTACTCAATACCCTCTCCATCAATGATTGTGGTTGTCAATTTTCTTTTAGGCTCAACACAACGACATAAATAGTAATTTGTTCCTTCTTCATTGTTTTCTTCTATAACAACTGTATACACATGACCTACATTTTATAAAGTGATAATTAATACCAAAAATAAAGTGTGATGTACAACAAAATGAACCAAAAAGAATACTTGCAAAAAAATTAACTCAAAAAATCACCTGAATCCACTAGGTTGGATACATGGTCAAAATCCATTGATGTCTCCATCTAGCTCAATTGTAGTGCTTTGGGAATTTGATATGTATCAATGGGAACCAACGATCTACAAGACCATTTTTCAACCCACTCTTGTGATTCACATTCTTCCCACAAACAATACATGCATGAAGAGAAAAAACATACCACCTGTCTCGTATAAATTACTAGTGAACTTGCATTTGAACTCATAAATGAGTGCATGTCACTCGATCCTGCAACTGTACAACAATCTAGATAGTTTTCAATGTTAGATTCAATGATTAACTAAAAATATCTATGAGCCATTCACATACCTGGATTACCTGGACCCATCGTAGACTTACACCATCGCATAATTGTTTCTGCATCTATCAACTCAACACCACCTTCATACTTTAATTATTCTCTAGCTAGGGCTCTTTTTACACATGCTCCTACACCATCGTGCTCTCCCTTACCATGTCAAGCCTTAATGAAATTCCAAAAATGTTTTACACCACTTGTCATATGCATCCTTGTCAACCAATAAAACATCCTTGCATTCTTGAATTGTGCGGTGCAATTATCTAATCATATTAAGTGTCGGTTGTATCGTATGTTCCTTTCCCTTAAACTATCATAGAAAACTTTAAAGCATCCTTGTAAAAACTCTAATGAATGAGTATGATCATTCACTTATGTAGAAGTGATACTCTCTTACAACCTTTCTATCCTCCTTTGTGCTATCATCTGCATGCATGAATGCTATGTGTACACAAATAGTAACTTGTGTAGAATGATAATACATAGATTGCACTTCATTTTCAGGTTGTAGTGTATGATTTCCAGCAAAATCAACAATAGATACAATGGTTCCAAGAGGAAATGTGTCCTTACATAACTTGAATTGATCATCTAACCATCGAGTTGTATGTGTATGTATTATGTACTCATAAAATAGTTTCTCTTGAAACATTTTCATAAATTCAGCTACACATATATCATTTTTCACTAGCATACATCTCTTCAAATCTTTTCCATATTTAACTCCATATGTGATTGGCTTGTATTTTCCAAAAGAAACTAGTTTCCTACCAATTTCATGTGTGCTTTCCAAATGTACACATCTTGGTAAATGTTGCAAACCACCACATATAGCACAAAACCTTCCAAACAAGGTATCTTATAATAAATGCAGCCATCATGTCTTTTACATAGCACACTTGAAATAAATTATCTTACCAACTTAGGAGGTGCTTGTATATTGCATTCATGCAAAACATTGTTAGTGTGAAAAGTAGAACAAATATGATGAAAAAATATCATAGTGCATGGAAAATTCAATATGCGTCCTACAACAACACGTGGTGCGTACATGATTAATCTTAATATTAAAAAGTTTTGCCATTTCAAAAAATCTTTGAGAAATTCTTATTTGAGGAAACTTTTGAAGGAAGCTTTCATAAAATTTTGTTTGAGTCATATCCAAATAGTGTTTGGCATGTGGCTCACGATTTGTAGACTCGATTCGTCTTCTAACAACATCTCTTTGGTTGGGCGAAACTCTTGTGTTGTCATGCCAAAAAATTTAAATTAATGTTCTTAGTGCATCAACAACAACCTTGTCTTTGCATGGTAGTCTACCCGAGAATGCCCAAAGAGAATTATTGTTAGGTTCCTCTATTTTTTCTCACCTCTTTACTGCTTTACTTAATGTTGTTCTACTAACGTTTAATTACTTACTTGTTTTTCTTATCAAACGATCTTTTTTTATTTTCTTGATCATTATGGTTGATGTGTTGACATGTCGAGTAGCATTAGAATCTTTAGTACATGATTTTGAACCAATAGCTTGATACATGCATCAAATAGATTTCTCACAATAGTTCTTTCACTATTACTTTCAGATGATCTTAGGCCTAGAATTTTCATTCTCTCTAATATTCAAATTTTTAATAATTTGAACAATTAATTGACATCTTATGGTTTGATTTAAGTTTTCAAAATAGTTTTTCCATATTCTTTTAACCATTCTCCTACAAGTTCATTCATTCATTTTATCGGGCAGTGGCTTCAATATATTCTGATCAATGTCAATTAGATACTTTGGTTTCCTACAAATGATTCTAGGAGATGTTAACATCGATGCATTGTGTACATTCAATTCATCAAATAGAGAAGGTGTATGTTCATCATTTAATTGATTTTTCAATGCAGTATCTTCTTCAATTGCATTAGGTTCATACGGCAAATAAAATGTCTCTTCTTCAATTGCATTAAGTGCATTATGTTTGTTTGGTAAATCGAATTGAGATGTTGAGGATGACATACCTTCTTCTCCCATTGTTCTTATGTCACGTAATTTCTTCATGCACTGCCTTTGTCTTTCCTTTTAATCCTCTCGTTGTTCCATCGTTCCTCACTTGTTCTTTCCAATGGTTGATATCAGTTGTCCTAAATAGAATCATATTACATATATATGTAAACAAAAGTTCATAAACAAATAAATAACTATAAATATGCATCTTATCATTATTATTTTGAATCAAAACTATTAAGAAATCACAATAATATTGACAAAACTAATAAGAACAACAATTCAATCATTTGAAATCATGCAAAAACAAAAAATTCACTTACTTCTATGTATAAAACAGTGATAGAAGTGCAGACATGGTTGCAATGGGGCCTTCAACGACCTCAAAAATTTCTTTTGAGGTCGTTGAGGCTCTTGGGAATATAAAACTATGTCTAAGTACGCTATACGTGCTATATTAATAACCGTGTGCGCATTGTTAGTCCCTAAAATGTTGGCAAGCCCAACAATATATTTTTTTTCACCTTGTACTAATAATTAGTGCATATGCACTCCTACACCTTAAAAAATGTTATGGTAGGGCAGTGAACTAATAGGATTAGTACCTCGTACGCGCTTACAAGTAATAAGTAGCGCGTACACACTCCTACACCTTAAAAAATTTATGGCAGAGCAATGAAGTAATAGCCTCGGTACCTCATGCGTGCTATTTGTAGTAAAGAAAATGTGAAGGAAAAGGGAGGGAGGGGGAGAGGGAGAGAGAGAGAGAGAGAGAGGGAGAGAGGGAGGGAGGGAGGGAGAGAGAGAGAGAGAGGTAGAGGAGGGAGAGGGGAAGAGAGAGAGGGAGAGAGAGAGAGAGAGAGAGAGAGAGAGAAGGGGAGAGAGAAGGCGACGGAGGGAAGGAGGGAGGGAGAGAAGAAGGGGTATGGAGGAAGGGAGAAGGGGAGAGAGGGAAGAGAGAGGTAGAGGGAGGTAAAAAGAGAGAGAGAGAGAGAGAGAGAGAGGAGAGAGAGAGAGAGAGAGAGAGAGAGAGAGAGGGAAGAGAGATGGGAGAGAGAGAGGGGGGGAGGGAGGGAGAGAGGGAGGAAGAGAAGAAGGGGTGTGGAGGAAGAGAGAAGGGGAGAGAGGGAGAGAGGTAGAGAGAGAGAGAGAGAATAAAGTCTCTATTTTTCACTCAAGTCTCTCTCTCTCTCTCCCCCCATTCTTTATCTTTGAAGTCTCTCCCTCTCATCCTCTATCTCTTTATCTCACTCTCCCCTTCTCTCAGGTGTATCTCTCTCTCATTATCTCCCTCTCTCATCCCCCTCCCTCTCTCCCTTTCTCATTACCTCTCTTTATCACTCTCTCCCTCTCTTCACACCTCTCTCTCTCGAGTTTCTTGTACTCTCCTTCCATCCCCTCCTCCCTCTCACTCAGACTTTCTCTATCTCCACCCTCTCTCTCTCTCTCTCACCTTCCCTCTCTCCACCTCTTAGGTCTCTCTTTCTTGCCCAATTCCTCTATCCACCTCTTAGATCTCTCTATATCTCCCCCACTCCCTATCTCTCTCTCTCTCTCTCTCTCTCTCTCTCTCTCTCTCTCTCTGATTCCCCTTCTCTGTGTCGCTCTCTATCTCTAACTCTCCCTATATTTCCCTCTCTCTCTCTCTCCATCTCTCTCCCCCCTCCCTTTCCCTCTCTCTCTCTCTCTCTCTCTCTCTCTCTCTCTCTCTCTCTCTCTCTCTCTCTCTCTCTATCTCTCTTTCTCTCATTTATCTCTTGTCTCTCCCTCTCAGTCTCTATCCATCTATCTCACTCTCCTCCTCTCTTAGGTTTATCTCTCTCCCATTCCATCCCTCATCCCCCCTCTCTCCCTCTCTAGGGTCATATGGTATTATTAGGGGTCATATGGTATCCTAGGGATCCATGCATGTGTTATAAGGGGTCATAGGACACCACATGACTCCTTAGGACACTATATGACCCATAATGACACACAAGAGGTCATATGGAGTCTCTCTCTCCTTCTCTCTTTCTCTCATTTATCTCTTGTCTCTCCCTCTTAGTCTCTATCTATCTATCTCACTCTCCTCCTCTCTTAGGTGTATCTCTCTCCCATTCCATCCCTCTCCTCCCCCTCTCTCCCTCTCTAGGGTCATATGGTATTCTCTGGGGTCATATGGTATCCTAGGGATCCATGCATGTGTCCTAAGGGGTCATAGAACACCATATGACCCCTTAGCACACCATACGACCCATAATGACACCAAATGGTGTCCTAAGGGGCCATAGAACACTATATAACCTCTTAAGACACCATACGACCCATAACAACACCATATGGAGTCCTAAGGGGTCAAATAGTGTCCTAAGGCATCGTAGGAGACCATATGACCCCTTACGACACCATATGACCCTTAACGACACCATATGGTGTCCTAAGATGTCATAAGGTGTCCTAGGGGTCATAGGACATCATAAGACACATAATGACACCATATGACCCTTAGAACACAATATGACCCCTAACAACATCTAAGGGGTCATAGGACACTATATGATCCCTTAGCACACCATATGACCTATAACGACACCAAATAGTGTCCTAAGGGGTCATAGAACACCATTTGACCCTTTAGGACACCATATGGTATTGTTATGGTTCGCATGGTGTCCTGAGGGGTCATATGGCATCCTATGGCCCCTTAGGACACCATATGGTGTCGTTATGCATCGTATGGTGTCTTAAGGGGTCATATAGTGTCCTAAGGGGTCATAGGACACCATATGACCTCTTAGGAAACAATATGACCTCTAATGACACCTAAGGGGTCATAGAACACCCTACGATCCATAACAACACCATATGGAGTCCTAAGGGGTCATATGGTGTCCTAAGGAATCATAGAGAACCATATGACCCCTTAGAACACCATATGACCCATAACGACACCTAATCCCAATCATATGGAGTTCTAAGGGGTCATAAGACACCATATGACCCCTTAGTACACCATACGACCCATAAAGATTATCCAACCAATACATCCACACGATCCAAAGAAACCAATACGTTCATCTTCTTCAAACATCCTACTTTATATCCTATCTTCTTTATTAGAAAAAAAGAAAACTGACCACCTTGTCAATCTTCTTATCACCTCATATATATACAAACAAAAAGAAGATATATTGGAGGAGCCTCCCCATAACTGTTTATAAATTATGTCATACAATTTTCCTGATTAATAAATGATAGCTAATAAAACATTATATTATTTAAAGTTATAAACAGAACATCATACAATAGAACATCGGTAGTTTAGTTTTGATATAGCTAGGTTAGACCATTGTCAGCATAAGAGAGATTCCAGGCGAACAAACAATGAGGATCCACTAAAAAGCAAGTGTAAGAGCTTGACCTAACCCTAAGAGTACTGCCTTTCTAAAACATATGAAGCTCTTAAATTTGCAAGGCTATAGGATTGATCTCGATTGTGACTGTAGGAGTTACACACTTGATTTCTTTCATGGGTATGTACCCTCCTAGGCCTTTTGACAAGTGATGATCATCATATACTACCACTACCATGCTTACAACAAACTCAATTTCTTTAGATGATAGGCATTGTGTAACAGCATTGGAACTCTCGCATACCCACCACTATCAGTCTCTGTGACATCATCTGTGTTACTCTCCCTCTTTCTCTTCCTACCAGTTGTTTCCTTCTGAAAAACATATTGCAGGTAATATGACTCATCATTTTTCTTTGTTGACACTATTTTCCACATCTGTTATGCTCATTAAAAACACATTCAAGAAAAATATTGATGCAAGTTTCCTTGTTTGTCACGGTAATGCACCCATGGTTCAATTTCAGACCCTTCTTCCTCCTATTCAATATACACACACAAATCCATCAATCAATTTTCTTAGGAGAGCATACATGATAAAAATCAAAGAAGAAGTTGCAAACAAGAAATAATTTCACTTACTTCTATAGAAGCGCAAACAAAGTTGCAATGGGGTATGGAGGAAGGGAGAAGGAGAGAGAGAGAGAGAGAAAGAGAAAGAGAGAGAGAGAGAGAGAGAGAGAGAGAGAGAGAGAGAGAATACACTTACATACACACATTTGTGTGTGTGTATATATATATATTATATATACAATATCATATTATACATACTCCCAAAATTTAAACAAACGTAGCGCATATGCGTTGTTTATAGTAAACATAGCACGTATGTGTTGTTTATAGTTAAGATAGAGTGTACGCACTTCTTACACCATAAGTACCTTGTACGCACTTTTTATACCATAGGTACCCCGTACGTGCTTTTGACTGTTTAGGCTTGGAAATAGGCCTGGATGACAAAGCTACGGTTTGGAAGTTTGATTTCCCTCCATTTCCCTCTTTTTTGATGTGTTTTATTTTATCAACTTGGTTTCTTGACTTTGTCATCATCAGGTTTACACTTTATCAAGTGGGTATTTCTAAAATTGCCACCATATTTTCACCCATCTTTAGAGATTTCTAACCATATAATTTTTTAAAAATTTGAACAACAATAACATTATTATTGAATTTCTTTTACCAGTGTCTCCATAGTTCTCACAAACATAGGTGCACTATTTTTTTAATAGCTTTTGATATACTTATCCAAATTTAAAAACTTTATATATTATTGTAGTGCACTTGATTCTTTACAATTTTAAAAAAAAATGTATTTTTCTATTTTTTTAGTACAACTTATGCTTCGCGCACGAACAGGTACCTAATTTTCAGGATGTGCTCGATTGGAAAACTCATTAAAAAATATACTCAACAAAAAATAACAAACAAATACACATCTTCTAGTGCTCACTCTTAACTATCTTTCTGCCAAAGGATTTGTCAAAATACTAAATCTAACTATGACTTTTTTGATGCGCACATCAGACACTATGTTATATTTTTTAGAAAAAATCAGGGTCTTTTTCTTGTGCGTGAAGGATTTGACCCCCTTAATCTTATCCAATTTTGAAAAAATTTAGTAGTTTGGAAACTAGATTCAGAGTACTACAATATTTGTTCTTTGATTATATTCATATCTTGAGTGGATGACTTTCAAATTTTGCCTCCAAGTTTAGGTTCATCTGATTTTAGAAAAGAAAAAAAAAAGTGTCCACTTATACCCCCCTTTTTTACCACCATCTTTGTGCACTTACCCTTGCATCACAATCAACTTGAAATACTTTGTTGAAATCCGGTAAAGCTAACACAAATTGCTCAGTCACTTTCTGCTTCAACAACTCAAAACTTTTGTTTGCTCTGATGGTCCACTTGAATTCCTTCTTATCCCCTCTCATTGTCTCAGTCATAGGGATACAAATAGAACTGAAATTTTTGATAAACTTCCAGTAGAAATTAGCCAATCCATGAAATGATCTTACCTCTCCAATGCTTTCTTGTGTAGGCCATTCAACAATTACTTTCAACTTCTCTGGGTTCATCTTCAGTCCATCAACAGATATCACAAATCTCAAATAAACTAACTCTTCCTTCATGAAAGTGCACTTATTCAGGTTTATCAACAACTTCTCTTCTCTCAACCTTTGTAGAACTTGTCTCAAATGCAACAAATGCTCTTCTTTTGTCTTACTAAAAATTAGAATGTCATCCAAATAAACAATAATAAACTTACCCAATAATTTCTTCAATGCCTCATTCATCAGCCTCATGAAAGTACTTGATGCATTAGTTAACCCAAAGGGCTTCACCAACCATTCATACATTCCTTCATTTGTCTTAAATGTTGTCTTCCATTCATCTCCTTCTCTGATCTAAATCTGATGATATCCACTCTTCAAATCTATCTTTGTAAAGTATTTGGCTCCACTCAAACAGTCCATTATATCATCCATCCTAGGCAAAGGAAACCGGTATTTCACTATGATCTTGTTTATTGTTCTGGAATCAGTACACATCCTCCATTCTCCATTCTTCTTAGTTGCTAACACTACTGGTACTGCATAGGGACTTAGACTTTCTCTTATCAAACCTTTCTTCAGTTTCTCCTACACTTGTCTATTCAACTCTTCATTCTTTGTTGGTGTCATCCGGTGTGCAACTTTGTTAGGCAAACTAGCTCTAGGAATCAGGTCCATACAATGACTGATACTTCTTACCGGTGGTAATCCTTTAGGCACATTCTCTAAAATAATGTCTTCATATTCTATTAGCAACTACTTTATCTCTTCTGGTTGTTCTCCTTCATACTTTGGATTCTCAGTCTTCTTAGGAACTAAGGCAAAACACACATTCTCGTGTCTCATCCCATCCAAGAATTTCCTTCCATCCACCAAACAGATTCTAGCGTTCATACATACTTCACTCTTCAAAGTCTCCTCCAAGGGTAACAAGGTTTGCTTCATCCCATTTGCCACAATAGTGTATATGTTCTTCCTCCCATCATGTATTGCTTGTCTATCGAACTGCCAAGGTCTACGCAACTAAAGGTGACAAATATCTATCAACATAATATCACACAAGACTTCATCATGATAATTCCTAATTTTCAATTTTATTAAATATTGCTCACTTACTAACAAATTGTGTTCATCCTGAATCCATGCTATCTGATAAGGCTTGGGGTGTTTCAATCTTTTTAAATTTAACTTATTCATCATTTCCTCTGAAACAAGATTATCCAAACTACCACTATCAATAACAACTTTACAGCACTTACCAGATATCTTACATCTAGTCTTGAACAAATTCCTCCTTTGCAAGGGCTCCTCATCTTCTCCAGTATGACACAAAACTCCCCTCATCATCAATAGTTCTCTATCTTCTAGTTTGTTAGTTGATCCGGTGGGGCTTTCTTCCACCACTGATACTCGTCTGATATTCTATGTCCTCTTACATTCAAATGCACGATGTCCTTCTCCTCCATACTTATAGAAAGTGCCTCTAAACACTCTCCTATCTTGTCTTCTATCATCTTTTCCAAAATTCTCATCCCGGTAGCCATTGTTGGCATTATGTGAACCGAAATAAGGACATAATGATAATGATATTGTATGTTGTCATTGATGTAAATATGCTGAAGAGGTGAGAATCGGCATATGTGAGAACTGGTATAACACTGTGAATCGACATTTGTGCCAAAGTGAAGCGGTGTGTTTGTTCAAGGTGAACTGGCACATGGAAGCGTTGTATGACTATCGGTTGGTAGTCTCAACTTTAGGGTTTCTAGTTGAAGTGCTTCAAGCCTGTGTGGCTCAACCGGTGACTTTGTGTGATGAGTTAGCATGGTAACAAAGAACAGATCGCGTTGCCACATAAGCCTTGTGCACATGAAGGATCTTGCATGAAGGAGATTGTTCCTATCTACCTCGGGAATGTGCGAAGTCTGTAAACGGTGATAACGTGTGATGGGTTATCAGCCGCCATGAAATCGGTGGAAAATGGATGATGGAGAATGTCTTGAGATTGGATCAAGTACTGTTGCATTTAATGCAGTGTGCTCAACAGTCAGGATTGAACCGTTTGAATTCCTTAACCTAACAGGTTTAGGGTTTAGGGTTTGTGCTACCAACCTATTTGTTTTCCTATAAGGTCGATGTTGTGTCTCTTTTTGAGGTTGTTGGCAAAATTTGTGTGTGTGTATCCAAGAGAAGAGATATGTGATTCTTGCCAAACCAGAGGAGAGAAGTGATACCTGCAAAATGTAAGTGCAGAAGGTGAAGAGGAGTTTAAGCAGATCTGCATTGGCATTGAGTGTTGTTACCAAATCATTGTAATACCTGTTGATCTCTAACCACCTCAACAGTTGGAAATCCCTTAACAGGGTAGCCTTAACTGGCTTGCTGTAAATCCTTTAACAGGGTGACTCAAAACCATTGAGTTCTTGAATCCTCTAACAAGGTAACCTTTAATAGGTTTTAACCCTTAACTGAGTATTCTAGTCATCCCTTAACCGGGTGATCCCTAACAGGATCAGTTCCTAACAGAACCTATTGTATCAGTCTTTAACCAGACAAGGCTCCTAACAGAGTGGACTTCTAAAGAGTTCAAAAACAAGATTGTGGGTATTCATCCCCACCGTGGTTTTTCCCAGTTGGGTTTCCACGTGAAAAATATGTCTGTCATGTGTGATGTCTTCTTCATGTGATGCTATGTTGTTTTCTATCAAGTGGTGAATCATGTTGATCTAGTTGCTTATATGTATATCTTTGATGGTAGATTACATGTTCATGCATTAGGGTGAAATAGAAATGAAGTGTTAGATTACATGAGAAGATAAGTGTCAACCGGTTTATGCTCATCTTAGTTATTCCGGTTTTTGTCGGTTGTACTATGTTTAAGGACCGATGTTACTGTTTGTCTATCAATGCATAGTGTCTATTAACAAACTGGTTTAAGAGTGTGTTTTTGTCTGTATTGATTCACCCCCCCCCTCCTCAGTACCGGTTTGGTACTATTCATTCATCATTGAGTTATCAGCCATCCGGTTCTCTCCTTTGGTAGAAATTTTTATCATCCTTCTGGTATGAATTACCATCTTTTCTTACTTCCTTGTCCTTGTTCTGATCTATATAGGTTCCTCTTCCTCCGATATATCCTCTTCCTCCTTGAAATCTTCCTCCAATAAATCTTCTACTTCTATGTCTCTATCTATGTTCATGTCTTTTGTTCATCTTTTCTTCAACTTTCAGGGCATACTGGTAAGCTTCTTCAACACTCTACAGCTTGATCAAACTAAGTTCGTCTTGTATAGACATCTGCAATCCATTATAATATCTAGCAACTTGTTCAACTTCATCATCAACATGTCTGGATCTGATATTCAACTTGTAAAATGCTTCGATGTACTCCTTCATACTAGATTCCTTCTGCTTCAAATTCTACAACTTTCAGAACATATTCACTTGATAATCAACTGGCATAAACTTTGATTTTAACTTCACAACCATTCGATCCCATGCTTTGATCTTCTGTTTACCTCTTCTCTATCTATTAACTTGCAAATGTTCCCACCAAAGAGATGCATGACCTTTCAACCGGGTACAAGCATACTTCACCTTCCTTTCCTCTGCGGTGTTCTCAAAATCAAAATATTTCTCCATCTCCAAGATAAAATCCATCAACTCATCTGAATCCAACTTCCCATCACATTCTGGTGGGGCAAAATATGGTTTAGTATTCGCCCTACTCAAAACCCTCAAAAACCTCTCTTCATCTGGATCAACCGCTGGTGGGTTTCCTTGTTCTGTCGGGGCTTCTTCTGCTTCATCTTCACTATGTCGGCCTCTTCTTTGGGATGTCTCCACGGCTTCCAACTGGGCTGCAATCCTTGGACCAACATTTCCATCACAACAGGGTCTGCATTCCCACCCGCTCCACCATTCCTATTTCCTCTTCGCGCCATCTTCATGCCAGTCCTTTGTAGCTGTAGGTTGGATCCTCAGTCTGCCACCCCACAACAAAAATTCTTAGGACAACACAATCTCCAGAACAAAACTCGCTCTGATACCACTTGGTGCAGTCACCGGTAGGAGGGACCTCAAAGAGATCAGCCAATACCAGCCAGCAAGAGTAAACACAATGGAAACACAAAGATATGATGGAGGCAATGCAGAAGAGATTTAATTATATAATGAAAATTGATTACAATCAACTGGTAACAACCAGGTTACAGAAACCGACTCACAGTCCTACTAAAACATGCTCCAAATACAGATTAGGTCACAACCAAGACCTCAAAAACTAAAGATATATCTTCTATGTTCTGTCTGATCCTTCTGATACATTATAATGTTTAATTACAATGATTTATACAATCCAAGGGGATCCGATCAGCACAAAAAGAATCAAAACTCAAAGAGTAAAACCTAACATGTAAAACCAACACGGTCGGCCTTTGCCAAGAAAATTCCTTCCGAAAATCCAAAGGATGAAGTGAGAATCAAAGGGAAGGTCGGCCACACTCCAAGGAACATCGGAATCGATTCTCAGGGCTCCACAAGCTACGGAAGAAATCCAATAGCTCACCAATGCAAAATAGGTCTAGGCAATCGGTAACAAAATAAGCAATCGGTAACAAAAAACTATCATAGAAACCGGGTAACAATAACTTGTCATAAAATGATCCAAATGCTCCACGGTTTGGGAATAAGGAAGATGATCAAGTCTTCAAGAAAAATCTAACTCCACAGGTTTCGGTGAGTAAATTCTGAGAAATACATAAAGAAATGTTGAAACTGCAAACAGAAAGAAATATTTTTATTTGGTGCAAGATTGCCAAGAACCGAGGATGCTCCTGCATCAATAACTCTATGTCACAATGTTTCATAAAATATTTCATATTTAGAAAAACATGCATCATTACTAGTTGAAGACAACATTCAAATAAATATTTACTTTCATATACTTTACCTTTCATCAATTAAACATGATTCATTAATATAAGTCAACATGATAAGACGATGGTATCCAAAAACTTATCAAATACTTTCAAGAATTTAGGTTATAATACACTTTATTTTGTCCAAATCTAAATAAGATTGGGTCCCTCGGATTTCTTAAGAAATGGATTTGCATAGTATAATTTTTGTAAGATATCCTAAATCCCATGAATTATTTACAATATCTACCAGTAACCCACACCTTTTTCTAGTATATATTTAAATAAGGACCTCATATTTAACTAATTACACAACACTCTATTAAAAGTATTCTCTTGTTATTTTTCTTTTTAAGTTATGTCTCTAACATGTATACTTCAATTAGAAACAAATTGAAGCAATATGACTAGTAACAATCTATAAGACTATAAACCTAAGTAAATTGGTTGTAATAGCATTCTTTCCTTCAACAAAATAAAATAAAATTATCTATGTCTCTAATTAGTATTTGTTGGTGATAGAAGTTCTTAGATCCAAGAAGTGTGCAGAAATCAGGTGAAGAGAGCAAATGACTAGTCTATTGTGTGATGGAAAGGCTCAATGTGGTATGAGGAGAGCATATTGATTATGAAAATGGAGGTTCCTTGGCAAAGGAAATCTTTGTAATTGGAACAAATTATGTCCATCAAAGTTTTTTAGTATACTTATATCCTTTAAAAGATATTGCTACACAGTTTTCTTAAAGGTGTCGCTTTGAATTAGAGCATTGGTAGATTGGTCAGCATTGAAAAGAACTCGTGAATGTTAGTGTGTTGAATCACCCTATGTTGTTTCTTCTACAGAAGTATGGTAATACTAAATGGAGAATGGTTGATGTGGCTGATTTTATGAAGTAAATAAAAGAAAATTTATATTCTTTTATTGGCAACTTTTTAAAAATGTAACTTTGTTCTATTTGCATTGATTGCACCTATTTTTTAAAATCTAGACATCTATAAATGAAATTTTAAATAATTTGGAGTGCATATTATGGTAGTTAGAAATCATTGAACAATTTAAAATATCATAAATCTACATAGATTAGAGAGTGTTTCCTATTTGTGTGCAAGTCAAAAAGGTAGTTTGTGGGAGCACCATCATTGAAAATTAGTTGTTAAGAAGACAAGTGTGAGAAAGAGGTTCATATACATATTTATTCAATAAAATCATCACTTAATATTTGATGCGGAGTTGATAAAATTTGGTTTATTAATTATATTGTTCAACAATTTGTGAGTTTTTGAATCTATTATAATTGGATTAATGAGAGATTTGGTAGAAAGTTTAGTTGTTTTATAGGTCACAGTGTCAAATGTTTCTTGTTCTTTTAAATTCGTGTTTATTATAGTTGAGGCCTCCAAAGTTTTATAAGATCCATTTCCATTTTCATGTAGCTTTTCCTTGAAACTAACCTAGTTTTTAAAAAAAAGTTAAATAATTCAAGTTGTTATTTATCCATAAAAAGATGTTTACATTCAATAGATTAAATATTCTTAATTAATGTTTTTTTTTTTCTAAATACCTATCCGAACAAAGACTTCCATATTTTGTTGTACACAAATGAAATGTGGCCTAATAGTAGTCTCTCATTTTTGTTTCCTTACAAAACATTATATGTTTTAAGGTACGAGGAACAAGAAATAATAACACTTTATCAAATCAACTTGATGTCATTAGTAATTCATTCTGATTAGCATTGGATACATTAACTAGAATGCATAAAATAAGACATGAAAGCTAGTAAGATTAGTATATAGAACAAAAATAGAGATAATCTACCTTCTCTACATTGCATAGGAGCTCTAATTTTCTCAACCCACACCATAATTTGCACTCTCAAGACTTGTATTGATGTTTAGATCACAAAAAACAAAAATAAAAATCAATAATATAGAAAGTTATAAGAAATAAATTTTGTTTCTTTCAATATATTCAAAAGTAGGAATTATTGTGACTTTATTTTTTTAAACTCTTTTGACATCAAATTATGTCTCATGTAGATCTAGTAACACTCATTTCATATTCTTAATGGAAATATCTCATTTACAGTTAGCGATACAAATCATTATTTTTTGTTATGTTATAAGTTCAAATTCATGTAGTTCAAGGTCAGAAAAAGAATTAAATTGTACTTGGAACATGTTTTTATAGTATAAAGAGATCACTAAAGCATTTTTTATCTTTACAAAATAGTCTTTTTGATTCTATATCATTATTTCTTATATAGAAGTTCATTTTTTTTTAAATAAATAAAAATAGTTTGTAAGATTTGTTCACTTACAACAAAATTTTAATAACATATTTTTTTTTTAGTTAATCTAAGATACCCATAAATAATAAATTAAAAACATTCTTACTATTTGTAAAATCATTTTTATTTTTATTTTTTATTTTTGTAATCATAATATATATTACAATATAATAAGATATATATCGACGTACCTTATATAGATTATCCTTAAGATACATATGCTAGTGAATATATTAATTAAAAAGATAATATTTAAATATATTCTTATACAAAAATAAATAAATAAAAATAGATTAATAGATTTTTCTTTTTATGCACATTTTTTTATCATAATAGATTTAAAAAACAAAATTAATATAAATTTGTAAGCATATGGTTGAGATTAATTCTACACTCTTCAATCCTTCTCATCAATTTTGGACCATTGACTTCAAAAAGTAGGTGGTCCATGTTTCATATAGGGAAGGCCTTCACCATAAAAATCAAAAAATATTTTTAAAAATATGAGATTTTCATTTTTTATATATATATTTTTTTTGTTTTAGATTTTTTTCATTCTAAAGTTGATTTGTTTGCATAATTGAATATTAATGATATTATAAAGAAAAAGAAAAAAATTAGCTTTATCAACTAATTCTTCTTCTTCTTCTTCTTTTTTCTTTGTTTTAAATTTATGTTGATTATTTATGTCTTTTTATAAAATTACAAATAATAATTAATAATAATTAAAATTAATTTATTTTATAATTATTTGTCTTATTATTTTAATTATTATAGAATAATTATATTTTGAATTAAAATCTTTCTTTTAGTACTATCTTTTTTATATATATAAATATATTTTAATGTTATCTACTTTTATTGGATATTCTATCTTTCTTTTTAATCTATTCTAACTCTTCTTCTTCTTTTAAATATTAATTTTCATTAAGTAAAAAAACTATTTTAATTATTTATGTCTTCTTATGGAATTATAAATAATAGTTAAAAGATATTAGAATTAGAATTAATTTAATTTATGATTTTTAATCTTTTTTTAAAAAAAATTATTGTAGAATAATTGTATTTGATTATATAATAAAATAAATTTCAACTTTAAAACTAAATTAAAATTTAGAGAGAGAGAGAGAGAGAGAGAGAGAGAGAGAGAGAGAGAGAGAGAGAGAGAGAGAGAGAGAGAGAGAGAGAATTTTGATTAATCATTTCATGACAATAATTTAATAATAGCATACATGTCCTTGGGGAGTTATTCTTAGGGTAGCATGTCATTTGATTACTATCTCCATCTCTATTTCTCTTCTTTATCTATATCTCCTTACCTCTCCCTATATATATATATATCTCTTCCCCCTCTATCCCCCGCACTATATCAATCTCTCTCTCTCTCTCTCTCTCTCTCTCTCTCTCTCTCTCTCTCTCTCTCTCTCTCTCTCTCTCTCTCTCTCTCTCTCTATGTATCTCCCTATTACTCCCTTTTTTGTATGTCTCTACTTCTATATCCTCTCTCTTCTCTCTCCCCCCCTCTCTATCTATTTATATAAATCTTTCTTCCATTCTATATCTATCTTCATATATTTTTCACTCACTCATACATTCTCTATTTCTCCATCCCTATCTATCTCCATATCTCTTTTAATCAAATATGTAGACAAAATTTTCCTGTCTTCCTCCCTATCTCTTTCTCTATATCTCTCTCATCACATATGTAGAAAAAAACTTCATATGTCTCCCTCCCTATCTCTACCTCTATCTCTTATATATGCTTCTCCCTTTATCTCTCTTACTCTCTTTATATTCCTCTCTACCCCTTTGTATATCACTTCCTACATCTTTATCTTTCTAGATCACTTTATCTCCTCCTCTCTCATTTCCCCCCTATTTCTATCTCTATTTCTCTTTAGATTATTTTCTATCTCTCCTTCCATATCTCCCTCTCTCTCACCCCTTTATATTTCACAAGTTACATCTACTCTATCTCCAGTTTCTATTCCTATATATCCCTCTCTCTCCTTTTCTATCCCTATCTCTCCCTCTCCCCCTCTCTCCCCATCACTCCCTCTTTTTATATCTCACTACGTCTCCTCTTTGTCTAACGCATATACACACACACTTCCTATTTATCTCTCTTTATCTCTATCTTTGTCTCTCTACCTTTTCCCCTCTTTATCTCTCTTCCTCTCTCTAAACCTTTCACTTTATTACTTGTCTTTCTCACCACCTTTCTCTTCCACTCTTTCCCCCTCTAACTCTATCTCCATATATCTCTCTACCCCTCTCTATCTATATATCATTATCTCTACCTCTCTCTCTTAGTCACTCCATCTCTCATGTATGATATCTCATCTCTATATTTCTCTCTATCTCTAACTCCTCTCTATCTCTTTCTATACATATATCTCTATCTATTCATCTATCCCTCTCTATCTATCTATATTTCCCTAGAGGTATCTATATCATTCCCTCTTCCTTTATCTATTGATCTATGTTTCCTATCTCTATCTATTTATATCCATCTCTATCTCTAGTCCCTCCCTCTCTCTATATCCCCCTCCTCTCTCTCCTCTCTCTCTCTCTCTCTCTCTCTCTAGACCTCTATATCTATATCTCTTTTCCTCTCCTTATTTTTTCTTTCATCCACCCCTCCATCTCTATATATTCCTCTCTCCTCTCTCTCTCTTTATCTCTCCATCTTCCTCTCCTCTTTCTCTATCTCTATCTCTAACTTTATATATATATATCTCTATCTTCTCCTTCTCTATCTCTATATCTTTACCCATCTCTCTCTCTCACTCTTCCCCCCATACCTCTCCCTCTTTCTAGCCTTATCTCTACCTCTCTCTTTCTCTATCCCTATTGCAAACATAACATGAGGTTGTTGGTAGTGAAACTTGATTATCTTCTTTATTCAAACGTTTTGTTTCAATTATGATTGAATCCAAGTAAGTGAATACGTAGTTGATTTGATATCAATTCTCCATTAAGACCTTTGTTAAACAAGCAACGTCATGGCATACCAATTGATCTCATGTGCTACACAAATTTATGCAAAAAATAGACCAAATGTTCCCTAATTAATTGCCATCGTCTCTTCAATATACCCATTACACACCAATGTGCAATTATTTGTTATATAAAAAAAAGACATGAACAAATAATAAACATCTAAAATAATAAAAGATAGTACCTCTAAATATATTAGTAAATTCTATGACCAATAACAACCCAAAAAAACCAACACATCTTAGGATGTTCACATACCATGAGACCACATTTCATTTTAGGAAAAAAAAAAAGAATTAAATCCGCTCTCTAATCATTTGTGTTTGGAAGCTTGTCATAAATAAAAAAGCAAAGAAAAAGGGAAAAGTCATTTGACAAATATCCACACCCTATATATGGTCGCGGCTATTCTAGCTCCAAAACAGACCTGTCGTACAGCGTGTTAGTGACAGGTTAGTCAATCGCAACCATTAACTGCAAAAATTGACGGTGTAAAACACGCGACTAACACGCATGTTAGTCAATCTGTACTGTCTTTTTGGAGCCAGAATAGACGCGTCCATCCTAAGGTCTCCATACTACGAAAGTGCTAGCCACATATTCCCGATGACCTTAAATGCGAGCCAACTATACAAACACGTACTACTTGAAACAAACAACTTAGAAATTTTAGGAGGCCAATGTAATATTTGAAGAGAATAGAAAATAGTCTTGTTAACTAGCATCGTCTTTTTACCTTTTTCACAGAAAAAAATACAAGAAAAAATAAAACCTTAGAAAAACAGAAAATTTCCTGTTTGCCCGATGACCAAGGTAGGTAGAGAAATATGACAGGGTGAAAACAGAAGTATGCCTACCGAAAGCAAGGACTAACAATTATGTTCTCACATTCTCATCAAGTGTGAAAATGTTATGATGTGAGCTTCATTTATATATCAATGTTGAGTTGGCAATTGGGACTAATGAACTTGTAATTCAACACTATTGAAATGTCTGACTTATCCATTCCTTTTAATATGCTCAATAAAATAACTGAGGCACCTCCCCAAATTAAAGACAAAACCATAGAGTCAAGATTCCATTTTTGCCGGTTTCAAACCTTATTTGGAAAGAAATATCTAGTGACGTTGCGTGGACCGCGAATTGGAGGTCGATAAAAATCTGATCTTTTTGTGAAGCGGTATTCAATGAATATATCCCTCCTCCTCCATGCTATGTATTCAAACATCCAATATCCTTGACAAAGACACAAAAGTTTATCATATCTCGCCCATAAGCTGTCATATCTCACCCATATACTTTGCCCCTTTCACAGAGGATTCCTGTGCCTGCCTTTAAAAGCCTGTCTGTGGGTGGGGCATCCGCATCAACTTGCCCATTGAAAGCCATTTGGGGAGTTGCATGTCTTGAAAGCCATTTGAGGAGTCGATCAAGTAATGTGATGGCAAACAAATGTTGAACCTGCTGCTGCCAATCTTAATCAACATGGATGAGCTTCACTGTTGAATCCTTGCAACTACATCACGAACCTTATGACTTGGAAGTTGGAAATCAATGCCAGTTTAAGGAAGTCATATTAGTTAACAGATTTATTGCTCTCGATGCTGTTTTACTCTATCCTCTGGTTTGTGAAAATGATACCTCTGCTAATTTGTATAGACAATTACTATTGAAAAGGTGCTTCACAAGTAGCAAAAAAACCTTGATAACCCTGTTGATCTCTTATTCTTGATATTGTCCTTGATGTCGGTCTAAGGTGATCGAGATGGAAAGTTGGATGTTGACTTCTTAGTTAATGTGCAGCTATTTGTCGAGGTTACTTGTCCACGAGAGCACTTGTTTAAATGCATATCCTATTTCACTTTGTCCACGAGAGCACTTGATTAAATACATGTTCTACTCCACTTGACAGATGATGTCCATGAGAATTACTTGATTGATTAATTACATGTGCTTTGGCACGTGGGCAACTTTAACTTCGGGCACTTGATATTATCTAGATTTCAAAAACACTGTTGTTTGTTTTGGGGCTCGTATACAATATTGTTTAGCTTCCTTTGAAAGCATTTGCTCGAACCCTATCCGTCATGCATATTTTTAAGACTCTTTCTGGTAATTGTTTTTTTCTTCAGATACTACTGCAAATTTGTTGGGTTTCTCGTCGTGGCATGAGGAAGAACGTGATATTGTCAAGCTGCAAATTGGTTATTGGCTTCATGCATCGAGTATGGGTTTGAAGAAAAAGATGCAAATCAGGTTTCTTGTGTTTTTCAGTTTCTTTTGTCGGCATGGTCAGGTATTATTTTCAAGCATACAAAGAGATTCAGTTAATTTGAAAGTCAAATATAGAAAGCTTTTTCTCTTCCCTGGACAGTCGGTTAAAAAGACGTTTGCCTATCAGTTTTTCTATTATGGGTATTTCGTTTTTTCAAGGAAGTTATTCTGTTGGTTTATGGTAGTAAGCAAATGCATATTTATTGTGTTGGCTGCGAAAAGAAAAGGTGGTGAGAAAGAAAAGAAAAAATTTTTGTTTGCTTCTTAGCTGCTCTGGCTTAAGTATCTTGAATATCGAATGTTGAAAACAAAGTATGATGTTTCTTTTGAAAAAGTTGTAAGGATTGATAGAATTTGTATTCAAACAAGTTTGATAGTTATTCCTATAGTTTTCTATCAATCATGATTCTGGAACTGCAAATTCAATGCAGCTGTAGGGTCAGTGTTGAGAGTAAATTTGCACAGGTTCTTAAGTTCTAAGATGTTGAGTACAAACACTTCTGAGTTAATTTGTTTCTAAACAGAAGTTGGCATTTTTAAAGGTGTTGAGCAGAGACTCCACCATTGTGATAAGTTGGATTTTTTAAGTGAAATAAAGTTGACAGGGTTCGAGTGGTTTTTATACCCCATGAGGGTTTTCCACTCAAGAAATTTTGTGTTGTATGAGATATATTGACAATCTTGTCATCTTTCTTTTTGTTCATTAGGTCAAGCTCTGATATCTTTGTCATTCATTATATGCAAATTATATTTGTAAATCCACAGTATCACTTATATGTGTAGTTGTTTTTCGTTCAGTAAAAGATGTATTTCATAGAAATAATATGCAAAGTATTCAAGTCAATTCATTCTAATCTTTCTTAAGATCTAGTGAGAGTTGTCTATCTTTTGTCAGCAGTTCATGCATTTTCTTTTAAGCAAGTTTTATTTGTGATAAGAGGGTCTATCAAGTTTTTTGAAGTTTTTCTTGTTAAATTTTATTACACTCTGATTCACCCCCCTC
This sequence comes from Cryptomeria japonica, assembly GCF_030272615.1. Classification (NCBI taxonomy): domain Eukaryota; kingdom Viridiplantae; phylum Streptophyta; class Pinopsida; order Cupressales; family Cupressaceae; genus Cryptomeria; species Cryptomeria japonica. The sequence continues at coordinate 423,747,682 of NC_081407.1, forward strand.
TCAGAGTGAAACCACTTCCAACAAATCCAAACAGTAGAAAATAAAATATTGGGTTTTGATCAGAAAAGACCAAACGATTTCCAGAATTGGAATTGGGCAATTTCCTGTCAAAAAAAAATATTGTACGGGAGGGGAGCACGTGCACGCCAAGCTTTATGGAAAGCGCTCTGCCATAAACTGCATCTGGAAATGTGCATTTGTGGAGCAGTGCATCTTTAAAGTATTTGAATTAATATCTAAAAATGGCAAGATGTCGATGTTACTATCATTACTTGTACTATGGAGGTTGAACAAAACTGGTATGTCAGATTAACACTCCGATATTCATATCCAACCCCAACTCAGCTTCCCCCTAATTTTATTTTAGTTATTGTAATAATAGAAAGAGAAAAGTTACACCATTTGATATTCAGCATTAAGGCAAACTTTGCCGATTAGCATATGGAAGCAAAATATTGAATATTATTTCTGTATTATGTCGTCGTTTTAAATAACAGCAAAAGGCGCTCGCACTCCATTGAAAAACTGATTAAAACTAAATTAATCAAAATAACAAAAGTTTGCACATAAAACTAAGCTCCAAATTCTCTTAAACAAAGAATGAAAGGACAGTGACTATCTATTTTAAACTGCAATTTATAGATAATTCTTTTTTTAAATGTTGGCATATTAATTTCTTCACATGCATGTGATCAACTGTAGTTTGAATTGTAGTTCATTGCATGAGATAAAAACAGAAAATTGATAATTTCTTCCACTTACATGAGAAGAACTCTAGTTTGTAAGAGTTAAAATTAGAGCTCTAAAAATGGAATTTACATCAAAATTTTAACTGCATGTTTGATTTTTTATTTTTAATTGGCATTCATGTGCCAAAGACCTCTATATAAAGAGGTAAATTGTAATGAAATATTTGTCTTTGATCATTCAATCATTGATCTTTGATCAAGCGATCAAGACGTGTTTTGTATTCAATTTTAAATGAATATAAAGTTTTATCTGCTTTTTGAAGCAATTTTGTGTTTATTGCAATCTAGCAATTTGTGTCTATTATTTATTTTCTTCAAAAAATAGCACTCTAATAGTTTGTTCAAAAATCTACATGCAGCTAGCATCACTTGTCTAGGTCTCATAGAGGGGGGTCTTCCTAAAAAATTTAAGTGGGTGTATTTGAGATTTTTTTAGATTTTGTTTCATTATCTTATATCAATTGAATTGTGCATTATGGTGAAGGTATTTATTTAAATAGATTCAAATCTAATTTCATAGACTTTCTACTACACTATTCTAATTGAAGATATTGTTAAACAATTGATAATAGTTGAAGACTTTGTGCTATTTTCTGTTATCAATTTAGATTAGTTAAATTGATTTGTGTGTGAAAGAATTTGTGTTGAACGTACATCGCCATATTGTTAATTTGATTAAGTAGTGGAAACAACTGAAGACTTTGAACTTGTGTTAGTTTCTTGTTCTTAGTTATCAGGATTTGGTGGTACACATTTTAGTTATTCTTATGTCTAACTATATTGGATATCGGTTATTGTGGCATAGATTAGTATCAAGTTGTAACAAGGAGTAAGTCTATTCTAAAATAAAAGAATAGAGAGAGAACATCCATCTTGAAGAAAGAGGGTAAGGTGATTGTATCGCCCATTAAATAGGTTAGTGAATATAGTGTAGTTTGGATACTAGTTGTTGAAATACCACAAGAAGGTATCCTCCCCTTTGTGAGGAGAAATAATAATCTCACCATAACTATAGTTAAATCTGCCATTTTGTAATCAATCGTTTGATTAAAAAATATTCACCCAACAATTTCATGAAGTATTTTATATTCACAAGAACATGTATCATTACTAGTTGAAGACAACATTTTCACATAAATGTTTACTTTCATATACTATTACCCTTGACCAATTAAACATGATTCATTAATATAAGTCAACATGTTAAGACAATGGTTATCCAGAACCTTATCAAGTACTTCCAAGAATTTAGACTATAATACACTTTATTTTACATCCAAATCTAAATAAGATTGGGTTCCTCAAATTTCTTAAGAAATGGATTTCTATTATATAATTTCTCAAGATATCCTAAATTCCATGAAGTATTTGTACAGTATATACCACCAACTTAACTCATGCCTTTTTCTAGTACATATTTAAGGACCTTCATATTTAACTAATCACGTAGCACCCCCTTATAAATATTCTCATGTTATTTTCCTTTGAGTTATGTCTCTAACTTAAATTAAAAAAAAAAATTGAAGCAATATGACTAGCATCAATCTATAGGACTATCTTATGGCAGTTAAAAATCATTGAACAATTTAACATATCTAATATCATAATTCTACGTAAATTAGAGATTGTTTCATATTTGTGTGCAAGACAAAAAAGTAGTTTGTGGGAATACCATCATTGAAAATTAGTTGTGAATAAGAGAAGCATGAGAAAGAGTAGTTTGTATACATATTTGTTAAAAAAATCACCACTAAGTATTTTATGTAGAGTTGATAAGAGAAATGATATTTAAATTTGAGCTATTAATTATAGTGTTCAACAATTTAATAATTTTTGAATCTATTGTAATTGAAGTAATAACAAATTTGGTATGAAGTTTAATCGCTTTACATGTCACACATATGTCAAACATTGTTTGTACTTTTAAAGTCATGTTTATTACAGTTGAAGAGGCTTCCAAAGATTAACAAGATCCATTTCCATTTTTATGTAGCTCTTCCTAAAAATCATTCTCATTTTTTTTTTTTTTAATTATTCAAGTTGTCATTTATCTATAAAAATATGTTTACATTCAATGGATTAAATATTCTTAATTATCATTTATTTTCTCAAAATACATAGCCAAACAAAGACTTCCATATTTTGTTGCGCACAAATAAAATATATCCTAATAGTATCTCTTCTTTTTAAATTTCCTAACAAAATATTATATGTTTTTAGGTACGAGAGGCAAGAAAAATTGACACTTTATAAAATCAACTTGGGGTCATTAATAATTCATTCTCATTAGCATTACCACAATAATTTATCTCAAATAGATCATCCAAGATACTTTAACAAGAATGCATGAAATAAGACATGAAAGCTAGTAGGATTCGTATACAAAACAAAACAAAAAATTTATTCTACCTTCTCTATATTGCATAGGAGCTCTAATTTTCTCAATCTGCACCATAACATGCACTCTAAAGTCTTTTATTGATGTGTAGATCACAAAAAAATCAATAATGTAAAAAGTTATACAAAAAAAAAGTTTCATTTCTCTGGTTATATTCAAAAGTAGGAATTATTGTGATTTCGTTTTTTTAAATACTTCTAACATCAAATTATGTCTCATATAAAAAGTAACACTCAATTCATATCCTTAATGGAAATATCTCATTTACAATTAGCAATACAAATTATTATTTTTCCTTATGTTATAAGTTCAAATTCATGTAATTCGAGACTTAAAAAAGAATTAAATTGTATTTGGAACATGTCTCTATAGTATAAAAAGATCTTTTTAGAAAATACTCTGACTAATTAACCCCCAAAAAAAACACATCTCTTCATCTTCACATACCATAAGACCACATTTAAATCCGCTCTCTAATCATGTGTGTGTGGAAGCTTGTCATAAAAAGAAAAAAAAAGAAAAAAGAAAAAAAAATAAAAGGGAAAGTATCCAAAGGTCTCCATGCTAGGAAAATACTAGCCACATATTCCCCATGACCTTAAATGCGAGCCAACTATACAAACACGTGCTACTTGAAATAAACAACTTGCAACTTTAGGAGGTTAAATTAATATTTCAAAAAAATAGAAAATAGTCTTGTTAACTATCAAAGAATGACTACCATCTAATAACCAAAAATGTGTTGTTTGCCCAATGACGAGAGTAGAGAAATATGAGAGGGGTGAAAACATAAGCATGCTTACTGAAAGCAAGGACTGATAATTCTCAAGAAAAGTGAAAATGCTATGATACGAATTACCTCTCAATGTTGAGTCAGCAATTGCGACTATATAAAATAATGACTTATCCATTCCTTTTAATATTGTCACTTTAATAATTGAGACACCTCCCCAAATTGAAGACAAAACTAAATAGTCACGATGCAAATTTTGCCATTTTTCAACTATAATACGTAAAAAACGTGATTTGAAAAGAAATATCTAGTGACGTAGCGTGGAGTGGTCGATAAAGTGTGAGGTCTTTGTGACGAGATATTCAGTGAATATATGCTTGAGGAAGACAGAAATAGCTGTCGTATTCTTGCGTTTCCCCTTTCGCGGAGGATTCACACTTGTGGGGCATCCAACTTGGACACCGTATTCTTCTCCACTTTGGGTTGTCTGCAGTCATATTTCTTCGTATCTCATTTTTCAATCGATAATGTTTATTCAGCTTTTACGATACACTGGTATCTTATACATACAATACATGTTACACATACATATAATTGCATGGCAACGTCTACCACATCTTTAATCTTTAAGAAGTTAATGGTTTGGTGAAATTTGTTATATAACATATTTAATTCATATGACTAAATAAACACCAAAAAAAAAATTAATTGATAGATTTTTCAAACATTTAGATGATTGAGAAGTGGCAGAAAAAAAGTCGAAGTTGTAGGAAAATTTCTAGCACCCCACCTTTTCTACTAGCTCAAATTTGCAGCCCTTAAAGTAGGGGTTGCTATCTTTCATGAAAAGGTTCCAATTAATCATGTAGCAATTTTTTTATAGACTTCATCAAACCTCTTCCTCCTTAAAAATAGATCCTAAAGCCCACCTCATAAGACCCCATACTAAAGAAACCCAAAAAACGATAACTAAAGTTCACTAATAAATTTTACATTTACCAATAGCTATCCACCTTTTAGCATTTTTGGACCATAATTGTTCCATTTGTGCACAACTATTGAGGGATTTGTACACGACTACTTTAACATTTGTGCATAAGTATTGGCAATTTTAGGTGCACGGTTATTGGGGCATCTTTAAGTAGGTATCTCTGAAATGTGTACTTTTTGACCCTTGTGTGCATAATGGATCCCACAACATGTGTTGTTACTACCCAGGAGACAAAGCAATAGCTACTAGCAATTAACTCACATAAAAAGACAAACAAAACAAAAATCGTCGAAATCCGATTACAACCTTTTAGAATTTGTGAGTGCGCAAAATTAGCTATAACAAATATTGGTACGCTTCCCCTAACCTTGTTCTTCAAGACAATTAATAATTAATTGTAATAATAAAAGAGAAAAGTTACATGGTCATTCCATATTTAACATAAAGGCAAACTTCAACAATCAGTAGATGGAAGCAAAAAAATTGTATAGCAATTTTGTATTATATCCCTCTTTTAAAAAAACATCAAAAGGCATTCAAAGTCTACAAATAGAAATAAATTAAGAATAATTCCAAACTAATGAAAATTTCGTTTAATATTTTTTTTAGATTTGTGCTTTAAGTTTTTTGTTGTCAATGACTTGCATCAAATTTCATCCATCTATCATTTTCTCTTTTCTTTCTTTCATACTTTAATGATAGACCATGGAACTTGAACCAAAATGTTGACAACAAAAATCTATGTGATTTAATGTTTTTTAAAATCACTAAAAAACAACTTAATTAAAATAACAATTCATGTCCTTTTAAAATAACATATAAAACAAACAAAAGTCTCCAAATAAAACTAGAGTCCAAAATCTCTTAAACAAATAATCAAACGATAGTGATTAATGTATATTTTTAAACTGTAATTTATACATAAAATTCTTTTATAAATATCATTCCAATTGTTTGTTCATATATCTTGATTTGTTTTTAAATTAAATTTCAGATGAAATGATATTTCAAATCAAAATAATTTGACCTATGTAATCTATTAGATTCTTCATCACTTGATATTTTTCATGTTTTGTTGGAAATAATACGTTTCAGCTATTTTTTAAATTTTTTATATTCAATTATTTACTTGTATTTAATAATCATATATAATTATAATTTACAAATTTGATATCATCACTTGAATATTATGAAAGCTATTAATTGCAACTATGGCAACTTTAAAGGTGGATAAGAGTTGATGATGAAAAAGGAGTATGAGAAGATGGAGTTAAATGTGGAGTTGGATGCACATCTTTAAAAAAAGAAGATAAAATCATAAGAGAAGTATTTTAGTTAATAAGAAAATTTAATATCCTTTATTTTCTTAATTTTGACATTGAGATTTGTATGGAGATTTTGGTGTCACTTTTAGTCCATAGTTCTCACATGATTTTAGAAATCATTAATGGTTTCTATTTTTTTTAGTATTGTCTATATGTATTGGTTCATAGTTTGGAGGTCTATAGTTTTTTTTAATTTATATGATTTTATAAGAAAGTTATGAGTTATTGAAATTTGTCCAAACTTATAGTGTTTTCCTCTTGTGAAGGCTTCAATTTGTTGGCATTGTGAACATATTGGTTGAATTTTTGGAGGTTGATTATTTTTTAAAGGATTTTCTTAGGGTATATATTGTGGCATTGTGGTAAATTAGATATTGTATTTTTTTTTCAAATTGATATATCTTGGATGCATTAGTCTCATATTTGATTGTTGTAAGAAGTTTCTATGTTATTAGATTCCTTTCAATGTTGTTATAAAATATTATTGTAAGGATTTTTTTTTCCTCGTTTCTTCAAGATTTTTTTATAACCATAATGTTTGTGTATCTCTTATGCAGGAGCATCCCTAGTTCATGGCAATCTTGCATCAACAAAAAACATTTTTTTTCAGTGTGTTTTATGTTTTGTAGTTTCAACATTTCTTTCTGCGGTTCTTTGCATTTGCTCACCAGATCTTGTGGAGTTGGAATTTGTTCATGGACATGTTCACCTACCTTATCCTAAGTCTGAGGGACATTTGGATCTTTTCCGGCAAGTTATCGCTTCCGGAATCTAAGACAGTTTTCTAGCTTAGAACACCGAAATCGCTTGGACCTATTTGTTATTGGCAAATCTTGTGGATCATTTTCATAGCTTGTAGAGCTTCAATTTGTTGTTTCCAGCATTCCTTGGCGTGTAGCCGACCTTCCCTTGGGTTTGCACTTCATTCTATGGATTTTCTGGAAGGATCTCTTTGGCAGAGGCCGACCTTGTTGTTTTACACATTTCATCTTGTTCAATGGCATTTATTTCATCTTGGACCGATGCGGATCATTCTTGATCATATAAATTAATGTAATTTAGCATATGTGAACAAGTTCTTAGCATAGGGAAGAATAAACATAAGTTTAGGAGGTCCGAAATTGGCTTGCATTCTTGCTTGAATTAGATACAGTAATGAGCATGTATGTAATCAAGCCTGTGTGCCAAATCTTGTGAGCCCGCATGTTGCTGACAGATTGTAATTGATTTTCATGATATAATTCAGTCTTTTTTGCATTGCCTCCATCACATTGTGTTGCTTCTGTTGTGTTAACTCTTGCTAGACAGTCCTAAATGTTCTCTTTGAGGACCCTCCCTGTCGTGACTACACCAATCTCTAAAAGTGATTACAATATACTATAAAAATTTTAGATAAACGAGAAAGAAAAATTTTGTTTGAGTTCTATTTAACCAAATTTGAACCAAGTTAAAAATAAGTGCCAAATGTGAAGTTTTGGTCATCCAAATTACCTTCCTAATCAGAAACACACACATGCATTCACACATACATACACACACATACACTCATACACACATTAACACACATACATAAACATATACACATACACATACATAGATACACATGCACACACATACACACTCATACATGCACACATACACACACACACATAATATACACATACACACATACATACACACATACACACATGCACATACATACACATACACATGCACACACATACACACACACACACATACATACACACATACACATACATACACACACATACATACATATACACACATACATACACACACATAATATACACATACACACATACATACACGCATACGCATACACACATGCACACATATACACATACACATACACACACATATACATACACACACATACACATACGCATGCACACACATACACATACACATACGCATGCACATCCACACACATACACATACACACACCCATACACATACACGAACATATACATACATACACATCCATACACATACCCATACATGCACATACACATACACATCCATACACATACCCATACACGTGGTAAATTTAATTTTTTCACCTACACTCTCTGAGGTTGCCTTAATAGACGACCATAATTCGCCTATAGGCATATGAAGATTTGTTGGCCAGGCAGACCCAATTCGCCCGATATTTTGTTAATGCGTGTCTCCATTCACCCCAATTTTTGCCAACTCTATTGTATTTGCCAATTAATTGGACGACCCATAATCACCTCAGAAATTACATAAGTTGTGTTATAGTTAAGCAAGATTCGCCAAATATTTGTATACCATATAAAATTCTCGCAGAATTCACCATATAAGGATTGGTATAAATACATTCAAAGATTAGGTGTCTCTCTACACAATATGGTGGGTTCTAGGCTCTGAATTCAGATCAATAGCGAAGTTTCAGACCAAGAAAAATCATTATTGTTGACTGCATTGGCGACTGCTAGTGACCTAAAGGTGAGCGATCACATTTTTGAAGTGTTATAATACTATTATGAATTTTGTTTGCACTATTGAGTTCATTCTTATTCAGTGGGACCCGTTAGTGCCAAGCGGTCTTTTGGGAGACCTCAGACATCTAGATTGTAGGTCGTAGGGCCAATGAAACATATATTATACTTTATAGTCTATTATTACTTCTTCAACAAATTGATATTTTTTGCAGCCTTTATTTTGTTGGAGATGTCAAATAGGAAGAAGGGTAGGAATCCTGAATGTGGGGAAGGCCATGAGAGGCCAACAAAACACAAAACGTTGTCTTCGTACTTTGGCTTTGGCAAAGATTGTAGTGAAAATTAGGAAGGTACACCATCACAAGTACAAGTACAAAATTCACAACCTACATAACATTTTGAAGATGACGACAAACTTGATATCTTAGATCAGGATAAACTTGAAGAAGATTATCTGGTAGATACCCAAGTTAGTCGAAATGATATAATCAACTTGGGTGATAATTCCACGGATGATAATGCATGGAAGGGGAAAAGAAAAGCCAAATCAAAAAAGGATCAGGAGTGGGATATGTCAGTGAGGAATTTTCAACTTAATTGGGCATCAAAGTATCCATTCATTGAACTAGTGGAGAATCCAATTGAAGTCGAGCCTCCAATAGAATGTAGGCGTAAGATTTGCACTTGGAAAAATAACAAGGAAATTAAGTTGTAGCTAAAAATTGACACCATAGAAAAAGAATATGGGTAAAGTTTATGAAAAACAATTGATAGACGGAGTTGAAAAATCAGAGATAAGATGGAAAACAAAGGAGGAATGTAAGCAACAACATATCCACCTTGTCTCCTCCGAGGTCCAAAAGAGACGCCAAGAACCGGGATGTAACGTCTTTATTAACACGGTATCTATTTTCATTTCACAGAAACTCTCTGGCCAACACCTTCCTCACATCCTCATTAGTGAACATCCCAACCTCCTTACCGAATGATTGGAGGGTTGGGTCTCTAACGGAGCCCAAAAAGGCCCTCTGGTCCTCCACATACATGCTTCTCAAGCAAATAGGAGTGTTCATCTTGAGAAATCAGAATACCAAATTATACAGCTTGAGCCTATAGATCTAAACCAGAGGCAAAATTTAACTACCGTGAGCTCCGACGATTTATCTACCAAAGGTTAATTGAAGATGAAAGAAGCAACGACCATCTATAAATAGCTGAAGCTTTTGATTGTAATAATTCCTTCTCTAACCATATTAATTTCTTTAAAAAAAAATAAATCTTTCGTATATCTCTGTAAATCTTTCCCATAATTGCACTAGTGTGCAAAATTGGAAACAACTCTAAACCAGTAACAAATACCATATTGGAAGTCGTGCAGAAGTCATGGGGGCAAAGTGGATTACAGTTAGTGACAAGACATATATTAAATGACCAACATTATTGATTGTGACATTTGATACATGTCTATTAAATCTAATTCCATTCTGGGCACTTTCTGGAGAACTACGTTCTCTTCAGAAATTTGGACTGAAATAAAATTTCAGTCATTGATCTATGATCATCGAACGGTTTAAAATCATTGATGGATTTTAGGTACGTGTGACGTGTCAATGAGGTTGCGCTTATCGATACATCGTGCAAAGTCCGGACTCAATGTGATGTGATGTGATGGGCCTTGTCTATTAATGACAATGAATTCATGAAATCGCAAATAAAATATACATTTTTCCATAAATAATGAAACATTAGCCAAACAAATTAAATAATTTTCAAACGGTGCATAAAAATCGCCAATGCACTTAAATAATTTTTCCTTCGAAGTAAAAATTTTCGCCCATACACTTATATATGTGTTCCTTTAAACAAAAAAATATTCGCCTCCAACAATATATATTTTCCCCATAGAACAAGGTATTATTCGCCATAATTTTATGAAATTTTTGTACCCTAGAAAAAAATCGCCAATACAAATTAATTTTTTTTCCTACTTTGAAAAAAAATTTCGCCATCAATATGAAAATTTCCCCCCCAAAATAACGCCTGATTCGCCAGGGTTTTACACTTTTACCCAGGGGGTGCTTTCTTAAAGTTATCCCTAGCCTTAGGGCCAAGCATTGAGGGATATGGGTGTAGAGTTTAGGGTTAAGTATATAGGTGCTACAGTTGAGGGTTTAGTATTGAAGGGAAGGATTTTTTTAATGACTTTATGTCAAAAGGACACCTACATGTTTTGTTTATTAAGAAAAACACGTGTGTGTTTTTGCTTAAAACCACATACATGTTACTAACACGTATGTGTTTGGGCTTGTATTTAGGCTTGGATGGAAAGCCTTAGGCTTGTAAGTTGAAATTGCCTCATTTTGATGTAGTTTTTATTCTATTCTCATTTCTCAACTTCCTCAGCATCATGTTTATACATTATAAACTGGATAATAGTAAGAATACCACCATAATTTCAAACATCTTCTAAGCTTTCCAACCATGTAATATTTTTAGATTTGAACAACAATAACATATTTATTTTTAATTTATTTTACCAATGTTTGCATAGTTATTAGAGACATATGTGTACCAAAAGCCAGACTCAATTGTATTATCAACAACACTAACAGTTACTATACAATGCCTAGAGCCAATACTCTTCAAGAGTAAATACAACAACAGAGAATTCTAGAGAATATCCGGCACATAAAAGCTTCGTAGAAGATATCCAACCTATCATTACAAAATACACTAAGAAGCCACATATTTATAGAGCTCAACACAAGCAGAAAGCACCCTTGGTTTCCAAAACCAACTCTAATGCCAAAGAGGTATGTGGTGTCATAAGCTACAACTTGTTGAACCCATGACATGTTGCACATAGCAAATTACAATGCAACAATGCATAACTCATCCATAATGGTCAACTTGCTATAAGCAACACCTACCTCACACCACTTGTTGAAAGTGAACTCCACCATAAATATCAATTACTAAATAATTACTCTCCATGAATCTTCCACCAAAGTAATAACCATCATAGTAAATAAAAGAAATTATCATAGTTCCAACATAGCAACCTATGACACTAGTGCCCTAGACTTTAGGACTTCCAAAGTGGGCGAAAATAAAATAAATAGCTAAATAAGCATGTTTGGACTCTAAGGTTGAGACACCTTAATCCCAATATTTACATCATATTTCTCCAATTTAAACCATCTTTAGATAACCGCCACTAGGGCAAAAACTTGTTCTTTCAAACTAAAAATCGCATTAGGAGTACATAAATTTTGAACGTGATACAATATAAGAAAGTAAGATCAATAAATTGCAATCATGTGATCTAGAAACACAGTGCATGCATTACTAATCAATAATATAGTTATACTAAACTAGAATGTGTGTGTACATACACACATACACGCACACATATAAATATACATGTGTGTGTAAGAAAAACAAAACACTAATATAGTCCCCACATATAGTCACAAGATATGCATAACAATATACATAGTTAGACACTAGATACATACACTTGAGATATTTCATCACAAATGAATGAAAATAGTTAGTTTGCTTAAAAGTTTAGTTATTGACCATAATGCTCATGTTAGGTTATGTAGTTTACTTTACATAAACATATTCTTCAATAGTCAAGAAATCAATAACAACTTTATATCTAATCTTGAAAAAATAATGAATAATTGTCCTCCTCCTATTAACCAAAATTTACTTTTGACAAAATACTATTTACACTTGGGACGTATCATCATAAATGGTTATGTCTTTATTGATCAAATGATAGCAATTATCTCAAGTCATTGCAAATACATGAAAATAGTTAAGCTACTTAAACATTTAGTTGTTGACCATAACACTCATGTTGGGTTATTGCAAATAGATCATTCTAGTTAAACATCGCATTCTTCAATACTCAAACATTCAACAACAATTTTATATCTAATCTCTTAAAAATAATAAATAATTGTTCTCTAATTATTGTCCAAATTTTACCTTTAACCAAATAAATGTGTAAGAATAAAATAAGAAAGTGATGTCAAAATGGAGTAATTGAGAGGCCTATGTCCACCTAAAATAGTCAAACAATCAATGACAATTTTATATCTAATCTTTTAAAAATAGTAAATAATTGTCCTCCTTTAATTAATCAAAAAAAAATTAATCAAATAAATATTTAAAAATAAAATAGGTCAGTGGGCCTTTGGTTGGTGATGAAGGTGAAAGTGAAAGGTTCTCAATGAGTCCACTAGGGATCAATGAATGAATGAATGAGTGTTTATAATAGCATCCACGAGGCCAAACAACTTATGGGACCCACAGATAGCTAGTAAAGGAGGCATGCAAAGCCCAAACAAACCCAAATGAAATATTGTGACTGTTAAATATCCTTCTCTTTCTACATCTTAGATCTTTTGTTGTGTATCTTGATTAGGAAATCTGCAACTCTTGTTATATTTTCTTCGTCAAATAGATTACTCAAGGTGTTTACATTTAGTGTCTCAATATAGTTGAGTGCAAGGCTCCAACATCAAAAAGGGATTGATTGCGACTAGTGTAAGGTGTTTTCAAGTTTTGTTGAGTGCAAGACTCCAAAATCAAAAAGAGATGGGACCGGATTCATGCCTCAATGAATTTGACGAAATAGGTAAGTTCATGTATAAAATTAATCATATTCATTAATTAAAGCAAAATAAAAAGGAGTGAGGCTTTCCCAAGAAAGGATAGGAAAAAGAGGAACGTATGGTAGATATGAAATTTGTACCATCGAAGGCTGCGGTGGTGAGTCGCGATTCAGAGGAACTTTTGAGGTTTTAAAACATGATTTGAAAAGAAATATCGGCATTGACTAAGAATTAGTGGTCGATAAAGTCTGAGAGAGATATTCAGATGGCGCCCATTAAGCGCCAAAACGGGTGTCCGCCGAATATAGCCAAATATCCCATAGTCTGCTCCTCCCCCTCACCTTCCTCCTGTACGATCGACAAGTTTGGTTGTATGCTCATCCATACTCCACACTACCAATGAACATCCACCCAACACTGAAAACGCGGACAAATCAAACTCTTAACACCCAATAATTGTTACATTCATTGCTTATTCCCTCTCTCCGCCCATTTTGAACAAGATTCCAGCTGTTAACGAGCCCACACGCATTCAAAGCTCCTCCCTTTCCAATGCCCAACAGCTGTGCTCGTCTTGTCACCATCACCAAAGCCTGTAGGCGGATCATCCACTTGACTTCCACCATGCCCACACTGGACTCTACCACCTTGTCTGCATTCATATTCCTTTGACCTCCTCTCCTATATCATGTTCCCACATATTTAGCATTGATGAGTAATAACATTTGAGAGAAACAAACATTCCGCCGCCTCTCTCTGATTTGGGGAAGAAAGGTTTAGGAGGACTTCTCCATTAAAAGGCATTTGGGGAGAGCTCTGTGTTGAAATTGATATTGGGTAGTTGATGAACTTTGAAGGATGCAGGTAATGTGGCCTCGAATGATGGCAAACAAATGGCTTCGCCTGAAATCAGGCGGGGATAAGTTCAAGAGCGATGCAGAGGACGAAGCTGCCGATGCCCTGCTCTTCAATGGAGTTCCTCCACTCGGTAAATACCACACTAGCTATAAATGGGCCTCTGTTAATAATAATAATGGTTCGAATAGAATGATGTTTCTATTGAATGGGAGTTCTTGATTTTGCAGACAAAATGGCAAAGTGTTCTCCAACGCTGTTGCGGGGACAGTCGGAGACTTTGTGGATGGAATGTGTCGATAAATTCAATTACAGGTTTTGATTCCAAACCCATTTGTTTCGTAATCCTGCCTGTGCAAATTGACTCTGTTTGCTGAGAAATTGGTGCATTTATGTGAAACAGGATGTTTGTGGGGACATGGAATGTTGGAGGAAGAACACCGCGGGACAGTTTGGATTTGGAGGATTGGCTTAATGCCAGAGAATCCTGTGATATATTTGTTATTGGGTATGTTATTGTGTATGCATACTCTTAATTGGCACTGGCGAATTGGGTATAATGTGAATGCTGATGTTGATGTAGGTGTAATGTTTAACAGGCTACAGGAAATTGTTCCCCTGAAGGCCGGGAAGGTTTTGGGAACAGAGAACAGCCGGGCGGCCGATGAATGGGATGCCCTAATCCGGGGCGTTTTGAACGAAAGGGCTGCGCCAGAAAACACTTTTATCTCGAAAAGCGCAAGTGTTCCGTTGTCCGATGGAAAAGAATCCCTGGATCGACAATGGAGTACGGAAGATGCCCAAAGCATAGACAAGTTAAATTTGGATGGGCCTTGGAGCGAGAGAAAGCGATTCATAAGAGTTGCAAGCAAACAAATGGTGGGAATATTCATCACTGTGTGGGTGAAATCCGAGGTGAGGCATCACATCCGGGACTTGAAAGTTTCCTGTGTGGGATGCGGGATCATGGGCTGCCTCGGCAACAAGGTTATTAAATTCTTTACTCTTTTCCATTGGGAATTCCACCTTGTGAGAAAGTGCTTTTTGTACCGATTCCTAAAACTTGCTGTTATCTCTCAGGGATCTGTTTCCGTTAGCTTGTCACTTCATCAGACGAGCTTCTGCTTTGTGTGCACACACTTGGCTTCGGGTCAAAAACAGGGTGACGAGATCCGGCGAAATTTCGATGTTGCAGAGATCCTAAAGAGAACACGTTTTCCTCGTGATGCCAAATCCGGTTTGGAGTTGCCGCAAACCATTGAAGGGCATGAGTAAGTTACTTGGATATCCGCATTTTACAATGTTGCATTCTCGCACAAAAGATTTTAAACAATTTGCTGCTCTGCAGTCGTATCATTTGGTTTGGCGACTTGAATTACCGGCTGACCATAGCAGAGTCGGAAGCAAAATCTCTTATCTTGCAAAAAGATTGGAAGACATTACAACTCAGCGATCAGGTGAGTTCTTTGCTAACAAGACTTAACACTCGTATGAAATTCTCCAGGGCTATGTTTAAATGAGTTCTGCTTTGTGGTCTTACCAGCTCCAACGGGAGAAAAATGCCGGACGAGTATTTGAAGGGTGGCAGGAAGGGCATTTAGATTTCGCTCCAACATACAAATATGCTGCACATTCAGACAAATATTGCGGTACCCAAGACAAACCAGGGGGAAAACGCCGTGTTCCAGCCTGGTATGACAATGCAGTATATATGTGTAGTTATTCCCTTCAAATTTCACGCTTTTACGATTCCCGCATTTAACCCATTTGTTTCGTTTTCCTTTTGCAGGTGTGATCGAATACTTTGGTATGGGAAAGGGATGAAGCAATTGTCATATGAGAGGGCAGAGAGTAGATTTTCGGATCACCGTCCTGTGTCGGCCATTTTTGTAACAGAGCTGGAGGCGATTAGCAAACGGAAGCTGAAAAAGAAGCTCAGTCTGAGCGTCTCCTTCAAAATACTCCAAGCGCAAGATATGCTTTCTGAGCATGCGCTCAGTATTGAATCTACAGCTCAGCAGGAGGCAATCCCATCTCTCTCATAATCGCTCAACTAGATCTAAGATGTTATCTTGATAAAGCACTATATGCTTAAAAATCAAAAGGTTTCATTTTCTTATCTCTCCAATATTGGGATTTGATCCTGGGACCTGCTGCTCTCAAGGACAGCTTACTAGTTCAGCCATCACTTCATTCTTGTCAAAAGTGGTAAACAGTGAACGGCAAGAATATGGAGCTAGATCTGGGTTCACTTTCACTGCCAATCTTAATGGATAATCATAAGAGCTTCAACATTGAATCCAAGATCATATGACTGGGACAATGAATATCAGTTTAATGTAAGTCACATTAGCTCAATATGTAGCATTGCTTAAAAGTTTTATTTTCTTGATCCTGCTTTAATCTGCCCTCCTGCTTGTGAAAATGATTCATGTGATTTGAATAAACAGTAATTATTGAATGGGTGCTTTGCATGCAGCTAGGTGACCTTGATCAGTAAAGCATTCTCCATGAACAACAAGGACGACCTGCTCAAGGCAATGGAATTCATGTGATATTTATTGGTCAGAAGAGGACAAATGATTTCAGGTTTTCAACCCAAGAGGATTGTATCTGTAGACCTGTTCTATTGTAGGCTGGCTCTGTACATCCTGTGTATTTGCTTGAATAGTACCAAATCCAAAGATGTCTGTTCCTGGTTTTAGTATTACAATGATTACTACGGCTACGGAGTCTGAAGGAAACAGATATGTCAGATTAACAGAGAGCCATTTTATATTCATTTATCCTCGCTCTTTAATTTTAGTTATAATGCGGTTCCAGTTAAAGCTGCATTTTCACTTTCAGCGGGTTACCTTGACCGCAGCATTCAGGATGAGTTTTATCCATTGTAAACAGATATATCTGCATGCCTAACCAGTCTGGCATAACTCGCTATAATTTGGTTGCCCCCAATCTATGGTGATATAATTAAAAAAACATCTGTTGAGATTGCAACAGAATAAGTATATAGTTACGCATTTGATGCGGGCAAATCCTCTGAACCTGCAATTTTAATAGTCACATCTTCTCTATAACAGAGGAAATTAACACCAGAAATAGAACAAAGAAGAATTTATGGAATACACTATGAAATTATATTCTGAATTCTTATTTCTCAGCATGAAAATTTTACATTCCCCCCCCTGCAAAAAAAAATAAACTGAAAAACTCTTACGTCTCCAACTCTCTTTTTATTTAGAGATAAACCTCCAATCACTTTCTGAACAAAAATTCATCTCCCAAGTTCTCTCCTACGAAAACTACATGTAACAACAATCTTAACATAAAATCATTTTTTTATTTTTTATTTTGAGGTGAACATAACTAATGGCGCTCAAGGTAGGGTTTCAGGCGATGCTTCTGTAGATCTTGGTGGGTCCTTTTCGACTTCACAGGTACCTGGCTCGAGATCCCCTGGATCTGCTGGCTCTAAGGACAACCAGGGAGATGCGGAGACTGAAGATGGTGGGGACCCAAAAACGGGTTTTCAAGTGGACCTAGGGGACGGGCACCCAACGGGGGTTCCCCCTGTGGATGTCCCTTGTGATATGTCTTCATCTCGGGTTTCTCGGGTAATCCAACCTATCACGAGAGCCACAGAACGTGCCTTTTTAGCTAGTGCCACGATTAATCATTGGGCAATTTTATTCGAGGTTAAACCGACTGGAAAGTCTTCCTTTCCCCCTGTCTCTGTCACTTGTGATAAGGTGAGTGGTAAGGTTGCCCTTTCTATTCCTGACCAGTTAATTGACCACAACTTTGCTATCATGGCGCTCACCCTTGTTGGAAAGTTCTCTGGGCCTAGACCCAACATTGACTCGGTGAGGATTTTTATTAGTCGGAGGTGGAAGATCAAAGGGCAAGTTGAGGTGTTGACTCTCCCTCGAGGTTTTTTCTCCTTTGTGTTCTCTTGTGCTGAGGATATTCCGACTATCCTCTGTGGTGGCCCTTGGATTATGGGGAGGTCTTCCTTAACCCTTAAGAAGTGGAGTCCGAATATGGACTTGTCTGGTGCCTTTTTTGAAACTATTCCTATTTGGGTCAAGTTGTTGGGGCTTCCTCTGGAATATTGGCATGAAGATATTTTCAAGGGCATTGTTGGAGTATTTGGGGAACTCCTATCCATTGATCCAATGACGGTTGTCAGGAAAAGGATGGTCTATGCTAGGATTTGTGTGGGGGTGTCTAGATCTAAGGACCTCCCTTCATCTGTTGAACTGGTGTCGAAGCTGGGAACGCTAGTTCAAACTATTGAGTTTGAATCGTTACCTTTTGTCTATTTCTTGTGCAAAAAGGCAAGCCACTGGGCAAAGAAATGCACTCAGAATATTAAGAAAGATTCCAACAAAGGATCTATTGTCTAGAAACCCAAACTTGTGGATACAAAAGATCAGAACAAGAAGGAAGACATTGCGCACCAGGAAGGGCCTCATGGGAGCCAAGAAAGCAATAAGGAAAATAATCTTCAACCAAGCTAGAACAGTGAAGTCAAAGAAATGGATCAAGGGGAAGGCAATAAAAAGAGAATCCGTGAAGATCAAAACCTTGAGGTTAAGGATATGGATCAAGAGATTATTCCTAAGGAGACCCCTGTTCAGGATGAAGAAGAGATAGCTAAGGGGAATGTGGTGGCTTTAAATGAAGGAGAAAAGGAATTGGTAGATGAACTGGAGGATGGAGAACTTTCACTCCAGAACCACCATAGATTAAAGGATATGGAAGAATGTACCTTCAAAGACCGCCAATCTTCTCTGGTTCTTGGGTCATCGTTCGGTAATCTTGGGTTCAGTGATTCAAAGAAGATCCTTGAGGATGACTCTTCTTCACAACACTCTATCTGTGTCTTCCCTGACTTGGACCGGAAAACTGTTACTCCCCGAAGGCTGATGATTCAACAAGTTTGGAGGGAATTGAATTTGATGAAGAAATGAGCTATACTAAGGTAGTATCGAAGAAAAAGAAGTCACAATAGGAATCTAGAGTCACTACTCGCAACAGAGTGAAGGCAGACTATGGGCCACCTCGAAGCGCAAGGAGAAAATCTAACTAGTGGCAAAGAGAGCGGGAGTGCATGCAAAACATAATGGATGGGTCACAGAAAACGATCCATGAAAGTTTGTTTAATTCTCCTGGTAAGAAATGGAGATCTTTTCCTGGAATATTAGAGGTCTTAACAATAGTCATAAACATGACACAATCTGTAATATTGCTAGGGATCATAGACAAGACATTTTACTTATTCAAGAAACTAAAATGTTGAAAGAAAAAGTGGAGAAAATTATGTTTTCTAAATTTTGTGAATCTCAAAGGAGCAGCTCTGATGGGGCCTCTGGGGGGGTTGTTACTCTCTGGGATACTCAGTTCATTCAAGGCACTCTTATCTTTCATGATGGTAACCTTGTGGCTACTTTGTTTAAACATTCAAGGGATGGGCTCTCGTGGGTCCTATCCAATGTGTATGCTCCCAATAATAAAGTTTGTGGAGGAAATTTTGGATAAATCTTTCTTCCTTTCGAAGCCGTTATCCCAACATTCCTTGGTTGGTTATGGGGGATTTTAATACCCCTCTTATGGAATCTAAGAAATTTGGGGGATCCCAGATACAAAATGATAGCAAATAGGACTTAGCTGACTTCATCAATGGTCAGGGTCTCATTGATTTGGACTTATCTGGAGTTTCCTTCACTTGGTCTAATTGTCATGTTGGAGCTGAGGTGATTGAAGTTAGACTTGATCGGGCCTTGATTTCAGTTGGGTGGATCCAACATTATGTTTGTTCTCTGAACTCCATGGTTAGAATCAGATCAGACCACTTTCCAATATGTTTGATGGTTGAGCCTAAGGATGGCCCGCGAAGAAGGTTTGCTTTTAGATTTGAGAAAATGTGGCTTTCCCACCCAAACCTTTTTAATAGCGTGAAATATTGGTGGAATGTTCACGTGGATGGCTCTGCTATGTTCCGGGTAGCTAAAAAGTTAAGGCATGTTAAGGAGAAGGTTAAAAAGTGGAATAGAGAAGTCTTTGGAGACATCTTTGTTCAGAAATCTGCTCTTCAGGCGGAGTTGAGCCTGATCCAGGATAAAGTCCAAAATGAAGGTTATCTGAATGATAATTTTGCTAAGGAAAGTGAGGTTTTGTCTAAATACCACAAAATTATAGCTCGGGAAGAGACATTTTGGAGGTAGAAATCTAGATCCTTATGGCTTAAGGATGGTGATAAAAGCACCAGATTCTTTCACATCACTACCCTTAAACACAGGTCTGCAAATAGAATTGACCACCTTGCGAAGAATGGGAGAAGAATAGATAACGAGGATGAAATAAGTGGAGCTGCAGTTGAGTTCTTTGTTGATCTTCTGAAGAAAGATATTTTATTAGACTCGGAGGCTCAAGATATGTTGGTTGACATCATACCTAAAGTCCTATCTGATGACCAAAATCATAATTTGGTTGCTATTCCTTCAAAGGAGGAAATTGGAAGTGATGTCTTTTCTTTTGATGGCAGTAAAGCTCCAGGCCTTGATGGCTTTCCTATGTTCTTCTTTCAGCACTTTTGGGAAGTTGTGGAGAAAGATGTGTCCAATGTTGTGAAATAATTTTTTGGAGCTAGATCCCTGCTGAAGGAACTGAATACAACCTTTATTGTCCTTATTCCTAAGAAGTAGGGGGCTGATTCTCTTGATGCTTTTAGGCCTATCAGCTTGTGTAATTCTTTCTACAAAATTATTTCCAAGGTTCTTACTTCGAGGCTACTAAAGATTCTTCCTCTTTTGATTTCACCTCAACAGAATGGCTTTGTGCCAGGGAGACAGATTCTTGACTCTATCATCACTATTCATGAAAACATCCATTCACTTTTGGAGGCGAAGTCTCAAGGCTTTCTGCTGAAATTGGAGATTGCTAAGGCTTATGATAGGGTGGATTGGTGCTTTTTAAAAAAAGTTCTTCAAGCTTTTGGTTTCTCTGGTAAGGTCATCAGTCTAATTTGGCAGCTTCTATCCATTGCTTCAACTGCAGTTATTGTCAATGGATCGCCCTCTCATTTCTTCAAAACTTCGAGGGAACTAAGGCAGGGTGATCCTATATCGCCAGTTTTGTTCACTATAATGGCTGAAAGTTTGGGAAGATTCATTCATAAAAAGGTGGTGGAAGGATCTTTGAAGGGCCTCATGTCGTCCTCAGCCAATTTGATCTGCTCTCATCAACAATTTGTTGATGATACTATTTTAATGGGAAGCTCCTTTGTTGGGGAAGCCAGAGTCATTAGATCGATTATGTGCCTTTATGAAAAGGCTTCAGGACAGATGGTTAATAGAACCAAGAGTTTTATCTACTTCATTAATACTCCTAAGCAACGTCAAATGAAGATTGCTAACATTATTGGTTGTATCATAGGTAAGCTCCCCTCAACTTACCCGGGTCTCCCTTTGGGATCTAAACCTTTTGATTCCTTTTGGCTCTCTTTAATTGATCGATTTAATAAGAAGTTGGCTGGGTAGAAAGACACCCTTTTGAGTCAGGCTGGTAAAATTCAGTTGTTGAAAGCTACTCTTCAGAACCTACAAGTGTATGCACTTAGTTTGTTCAAGATTCCCTCTAAATTTGTTGAAATTATTGAAAAAATTCAGAAAAGATTCCTTTGGTTTGAGGTTGAGGAAAATAAAAGAATCCCTCTGGTTGCCTGAGAGAATGTTTGTAAGCCAAGGAGATATGGTAGACTGGGAAATAGAAGCATTTAAACTTTTAACAATGCTCTTTTCGCTAAACAGGTCTAGAGATCTTATGACTGTAGAAGGGAATGAAACACCTTATGGCACAATAAATACCTCTCTGATGTTTATTCTTTGTAGGATTTTTTGAGTTCTTCTCATATCCCCGTTGGATTTCATCTTTGGAACAATATCCTCAAGGCTAGGGAAGTGGCTAGCTGGGGAGCCTATTGGAAGCTAGGGAATGACAAAAGTATCCAGTTTTGGGATGATTGTTGGATCGGGAACCATTCGCTTGCTTCTGATCCAATATTGGGATCTTTAAGGGATCTTTGTGTGGCATCTTTTGGCTTAATGGTGGCCGACTATTGGAAGGAGGGTAAGTGGGTGAATCTTTCTATTGTTAATCCTTCTTTAACTCATTTGCAGCTTTCCCTAAACTCTTTTGGTCTAGAGGATGGTGTGGATGATGAGCTTATTTGGAAATTCACTCCTAATGGGAAGTTTTTTGTTGCTTTTGTGGATTGTTGTAAGGATCCCCATATCTCTTGGTTTTCTAAGGTGTGGATCAAGGACCTCTCCCCTAAGGTCAATATGTTTTTTTGGCTCCTCTTTCTTAATAACATCTTAACAACGAACAATCTTGTTAAGAGAGGCTTTTCTATCCCAAATAGATGCTACTTTTGCATGAGGGATGTTGAATCTATTGATCATTTGTTTTTACACTACTCTTACACTTTTGAGATTTGGAGATTGGTTCTTCAGAAATGGGGTCTTTGTTGGACTCTCTCGAGGGCCATAAAGGAGTTTGTTCACCAATGGAACCTGCCCTCAACAAATCTTCTCTTGAAGAAGCTATGGTCCTTTGTGTTTCCTCACATGGCATGAGGTTTATGGAAAGAACATAATAATCATATCTTTAGGGATATCCATCTCCCTCCTGATATTGTTTTCAAGAAAATATCTAGAGCTATCTCTGATAATCTCTTGCTTGTTAGCTCCAATGTTCATTTTCAAAGTAGCATCCTTAAGGAGTATGAAGCCAATGTTGTCAAGGAATGGGATTTTGGTCATCTTCTTCAAATGGTCAAACCTAAGGTCGATCCTAGGGACAACATTAGTTGGAATTTTCCATCCCAAGGATGGGTGAAAATAAATTTTGATGGTGTGGCTAGAGGGAACCCTGGTCAAGCCGGCTGTGGGGGGGTGCTATAGGATCACTATGGCAACTTCATTTCTGCTTTTTCTCTCCCTCTAGGAAAAAAACTAATAATGTCGATGAAGCTATAGGAACCTATCATAGCTTAAAACTTGCTAAACAGTACAACTTTAAGCTTGTTTGGGTTGAGGGGGACTCAAAGAGTATTATCAGCTACCTACAGGGCAAATCTACACCGGCTTGGAATGTTGATATATGGATGAAGAATGCAAAAGATATTATAAAAACCTTTGATAGATGCATTATTGTTCATGTATACATACAAGCCAATGTGGCGGCCGACTTCCTTGCCAACAGAGGAGTGACTTGTAAGGATCAACTTAGTTGGACCCAAGGTGGCAGGCTAGACTCAGAATTTGCTATGCATTTGTTCCATGAGTGAAGTCAGGGGAGTAAATTTAATGATAACTCGTGCCATAATGACTCCCAGTGTTTCTAGAGTTATTGATACTTTCCTATTTGAGATAGGTGGCCAGAGAGGACATAAGAATCAATGTGAACTTATTCCGCATGCTTTATGGGCGATTTTAAACATTTTCTAGAGTCTAACTTTCACTCTAAATTTTTTTTGCAGTGAGGTTTACAAAGAGCAAGTTAGAATGTTTGGTGTGAGAAAATGAATAGAGCCACCTAGCTGTGTGAAGTTGAAGATTGAAAATAAGCTACGACGGATTTTGGAGAAAGGGGGGTTTACTCCCTACATTGAGAGGCTACAAGGGCATAATTAGGATGTCACAAACTATTTTGCTCAGAACTGGAAGGATGGAACAATTGTTCTTCACGGTTGGAAGGTCCTGGTTGATGAAGCCCTTATAGCACATGTCACAGGGTTATCCATGGAGGGTATGAAGTATTACAAAGATAGAGTGTATACTAAGCAATTTGTGCAGAATTTCCCCAAGAAGGAGGCGGAGTGGGCCAAAATTGTTAAAAACATGGCTAGTTACTATGACATTGCGGTCATTGTCTTTCTACCAAAAGCTCCTTAAGGTAATCATGAATTACCTTGCTTTGGATGGTCATTATACTAGGGTGTATGGTCATCACTTTTTTATATTGAATTATTTCTACCATGGTGTGAAGATGTCTTTCCCTTTCTATCTTGTGTCTTCTCTTAGGGTTAATTTTAGTGACCACCGCAAGAACCCTTCCAAGTTTCCTATCTTGCACGAAGGTCCGCTAGTCCTTATTGATACCCATTTCCATGTTCTTCCTCCCCTTGATGTTTATATCCACATTGCTTCTGAGAATGAAGATACTAGTGCGGGTGAGTCTGACAATGAAGCTTCTGGGTTTGGGTCTAAAGGGAATTCTCCCCCCCCCCCCCCCCTGAAAAAAGCTAAAATAGAAAAACCCTCAAGTTAAAAACCTAAGGTGAGGAAGGGTATAAAAGGAAAAAAGAATATTGTTATGTCCTCCTCCTCTACTTTTGTTGAGAATGGCTCCCCCTCTTCTAGCGAGAAGGCGAAAGATGGTAAGGACCTTGAGTGCCACAATGTCACGACCTCTCCTTTATCCAATAAGGAGGCTGGTAATGTGGGTGCGGTTGGAATTGAAGACCTTCATCTCAAGAGTGTTGAGCTTAACGATAAGAGGGATGATTTTGATAATGTGTTGGGCATGGCTCGTGAACATGCTATTGACACTTTCAACATGTTCAAATGGTTGTTCCATGAACTAAATGAGATAAGGATAAACCAAAGAGCCCTGGGAAGAAAAATGGAAGCGATCCCTACTAGTTCTACTCAAGGTAATCAAAGCAATGTGGGGAATTGAACAGAGGATGAGAAGAAGTTGGTTATGGACTGCATCAAGAAGATGGGTGAAGGGGTTGATTAGCTAAAGAAAATGTTGGAGGATTGCATCACCCGTGTTGAGGAAGGATATAACAAGATCCAGGACACCCTCAAAACTATAATGGCAAGCAGTCAGAAGATTGTCAAACAGACTATGGTTGTTATGAGCACTATGGTGAATAGTCCGAAGCAACAAGATAGGGTTGTTGTCATTATTGGGGATGATGTTGAGGTGGCTAAGGAATGGAGAAGGACCCTGCAAAAGGACTTGTGGGAATATGAAGAAAAGGGCGGCTATTCAGAATGTGGATTACAAAGCTATGAAGAATGTTGTTGATACAATGAATGTCCTTGAGGTTGAGGTTGTTGACACCCTCAAAAGACTTATGTAATTGGGTCTATGTTGTTTTCTGGTTGTTGGTTCTATCTGTGTCTGGGTTCGGTATCCTTGCTGTCTTTTTGTGCTCGGTTGGGATTTTGTTGTCTCTTTGGCTGTTGTTTCTAATGTTTTTCCATGTAGCCTATTTTGTTTTGGATGTTAATCTTTGATTCTATTCCTCTTAGAATCATTTTTGGGTCCCTTCAAAACCTTTTTTTGCCTTAAGGGTATGTGTACCAAGTTGTGATACCAAAAGGGGGTCTTAAGATGCCACTTTTTTCTGAAATCAACAAAGTTTGAACTTGAACGACAAATTGAAGATAGTTACACTCCAAATTTGAAGATGCAACAAGAACAAGAATTAGAGTGCTTCGAGTCTACTTTCTAAACTACTAATTTGTTTTGAAAATGGTGGAGATTAAGGGCTTCAAAAAGGGGGGCCACAAAAAGGGGTCATGTTTTTATGCAAAAAACATAACATAGTGTCTGTTGTGGCCCCCCTAAAATGTTAACTTTTTTTTTGAATTTTTAAAATTGCTTCAGTGAGAAATTAGTTAACACCTTGTAGTTTATGTCAGATTTTTCAGCTAATTTTTAAATGAGTATATGATTTTTTACTAATTTTTGAAGTGGACATATCCTGCAAAACAAAAATTTGAGCATGCTCCCCCCTAAAATCATTGATAACTAATCAAAAATAAATTACAAAAAATTTAAAATTGTGTATAATGGAGTCTTGTTTCTAAAAATGTTAGTTTCTTCAAAATCTGATGAACGTGCAAAAAACTATACCCAAAATAGTGCATGTTGGTTTTTGAACAAAAGCGGTCACACTAACAAAATAAATTATAGATGAAAGCCTTAACGAAATCAAAATGTGAAAATAATTACATGCTTGGATAGCTAAGAGAGAGATCAAGGTCTCTATGGTGTTTTTTTAGTTTTATTGAAACACTTGCAAACCTGATGGAGAGCACGGACAAAAATATGTGAAAATTTTCTAATCTTCTGTTAAAAACATGTCTTAGGCCTGAAATGGTCGTCCAACCCTTTGGGTTGGATGCCCAAGTACAATCCAACCCAAAGGGTTGGTGGTTTCCAATGCAGACCATTTGGCGAGTGCCAAATATGGCGCTCGCCAAATGAAAAAAAATGACTTTTCCCATTTGGCGCATGCCAAATGAGAAAAAACATTTTTTTTCATTTGTCCTACATTGTCCAATTTGAAGGTTTTGTGATGCAAATTTTTCAACTTGGGCACAAGTTATACCCATCTTGAGAGGAGAATATATACATGAAATATAACATTTAAGTATAAGTCACTTTAAGTTATATTTCATGTATATATTGGCAGGATGTTTGAGAGTGGTTTCAACTCTATAGGAGTTATAATGTAGATTCTAGTTTTTAGAGGATCATATTGAATTTCATACTTAGTCAAATTTCAATAATAAACATGCTCCTATTAGCATTCTTTAGATCTATATCTCACTATCTTTATCTTCCCTAAACTCTACACCTATCTCTCTCTCTTGTCTCTCACTTCTCTCTCCCCTCTCTAGGTATATCCCACCCTCTCTACCTTTAATCCCTTCCTTGTACCCTAATTTATATCCTTGACTCCCTTCCTCTCTCTTCTCTCTCACTCTCTTATTATTTCTCTCCCCTCCCACTCGTTTCTCTTGTTCACTACCGATCCCTTCTATCATCTCTCTCCCCATATCTAGGGCTCTCCTTCCCTCCCTATTCACCTCACTACCTCTCCCTCCCTATATTATTACCCACCTCTCTCCCCCCCTCTATTTTTCTCACTTATGTAATTGTCCACCCTCTAGTTCTCTCCCTCCCTCTCCACTTTTCTCTCCCTTTCCCTTGCCCCTATCTATTTATGAACACTCTCCCTCTCTTCTCTCTCTCCAAACCTAGATCCATCTCCTCATTCTCTAGGTCTCTCGCTCCCTCCATTTCTACCTCTCCATCCATCCCCTCTTACTCATATATTTGTTCTTTTATCTCTTCTCTTCTCTCTCCCTTCCTTTCTTCCCCTCTCCATTTATATATCCTTCCCCCACTCTCTCATTATCTCTCTTCCTCTCTTATTCTCTATCTTCATTGTGTAGTTCATTAACTCTCCAACCCGCCCTCTCTCCCCTCTCTAGGTTTCTCCCTCCATTCCTCTTCCACCTCTCTACCTTTGCATATAGGTCTCATTACCCACCTCTCTTTATCCCCCTCTATCTATCTCACTCCTCTCTCACAATCTAGGTCTCTCACCTATCTATATGTCCCCTCTATAGTTTTCTCTCTCTCCCTCTCTATCTCTCTCTCCCTCCTCCTTAACCCTATCCCTTTATGAACTCCCTCCTCTTCTCTTCCTCCCCTAACCTCTTTATCTCTTCCTTCCATAGGTCTCTCACTTCATTTCTTCCTCTCCATCCATCCCCTCTTACTCCTCTCTTTTTTCTTCTATCTCTTATCTTCTCCCTCTCTCCCCTCTCTAGGTATCTCTCTTCCTTTCTTCCCCTATCCCTCTCTATCTCCCCATCCATACATACCCCCATATATATCTCACTCCCCCACTTTTTTATTCTCTCTTCCTCTTGTATTCTCTTTCTACATTCTATGTCATGAACTTTCTCTCTCCCCTCTCTAGGTTTCTCACTTCCTTCTTCTCCGCCTATATACCTCTACATTAAGTCTCATTACTCACCTCTCTCTCGCCCCCTCTATCTGTCTCAATCCTCTCTCTTATCATCGAGGTCTCTCATCTCTCTTTCCCCGTATATTATGACCCCTAACGACACGTAATGGGCCATACGACACCATATGACCCCTTAAGACATAATATGACCCCTGAAAAAACCTAAGGAGTCATATGGTGCCCTAAGGGCAAACCATATGACCCCTTAGGACACAATACAACCCATAACGACACCATATGATGTCGTGAGGGGTCATATGGTGTCGTAAATGGTCATAAGACATCATATGACCCCTTAGGACACAATATGACCCCTAATGACACCTAAGGGGTCATATGGTGTCCTAAGGGGTCATATGACACCATATGACCCCTTAGGACACCCTCTGACATGGTGTTGTTAGGGGTCATATGGTGTCCTAAGGGGTCATATGGTGTTGTTAGGGGTCATATGTTGTCCTAAGGGGTCATATGGTGTTCTATGACCCCTTAGGAAACTATATGACCCCGAATGACACCATATGGTGTCCTAAGGGGTCATCTGATGTTGTTAGGGATCATATGGTGTCCTAAGGAGTCATATGGCATTTTATGACCCCTTAGGACACCATATGGTGTCGTGAGGGGTCATATGGTGTCGCATGGGGTCATATGGTGTCCTAAGGAGACATAGAACACCATATGACCCCTTAGGACACCATATGGTGTTTTAGGGGTTATATGGTGTCCTGAGGGCTCATATGGCATCCCAAGGGGTCATAAAATGTCATATGACCACTTAGGACACCATATGTTGTCATTAGGGGTCATATGGTGTCCCAAGGGGTCATAGAACACCATATGACCCCTTAGGATACCATATGGTGTCGTTAGGGATTATATGGTGTTGTATGAGGTCATATGGTGTCCTAAGGGGTCATAGAGCACCATATTACCCCTTAGGACACCATATGACCCCTTAGGAAATCATATGACCCCTTAGGACACAATATGGTGACGTTAGGGGTCATATGGTGTTCTAAGGGGTCATGAATACCATATGACCCCTTAGGACACTATATGACCTCTTATGACACCATATGACATGTCCCAAGGGGTCATATGGTGTCTCAAGGGGTCATAGAACACAATATGACCCCTAAGGACACCATATGACCTCTTAAGACACCATATGATGTTGTTAGGGGTCATATGGTGTCCTAAGGTGTCATAGAACACCATATGACCCCTTAGAACACAATATGACCCCCAACGACACCATATGAACCCTAACGACACCATATGACCCCTCAAGACACCATATGGTGGTCTTAGGGGTCATATGGTGTCCTAAGGGGTCATAGAACATCATATGACCCTTTATGACACCATATGACCCCTTAGGACACCATATGACCCCTAACGAAACCATATAGTTTCATTAGGGGTCATATGGTGTCCTAATGGGTCATATGGTGTATGGGTCATAGAATACCATATGACCCCTTAAGACACCATATGACCCCTAATGACACCATATGGTGTCCTAAGAGGTCATATGGTGTCCTGAGGGGTCATATGGTGTTCTATGACCCCCTAGGACACCATATGACCCTTTTTAACATCCTTGTACATGACATGACCACTTGTGACACCATATGTCATAGAATACCATATGACCCCTTAAGACACCATATGACCCCTAACGACACCATATGGTGTCCTAAGAGGTCATATGGTGTCTTGAGGGGTCATATGGTGTTCTATGACCCCCTAGGACACCATATGACCCTTTTTAACATCCTTGTACATGACATGACCACTTGTGACACCATATGACCCCTCAAGACACAATATGGTGTCGTTAGGGGTCATAAGGTGTCCTAAGGGGTCATATGGTGTTGTTAGGGATCATATGGTGTCCTAAGGGGTCATATGGTATTCTATGACCCATTAGGGTACCATATGACCCCTTAGGACACCATATGACCCCTTAGGACTCTATATGGTATTGTTAGGGGTCATATGGTGTCATTAGGGGTCATATGGTGTCCTAAGGGGTCATACGTTGTCCTTAGGGGTCATAAAACACCAAATTACCCCTTAGGACACCATATGACCCCTTAGGACACCATGTGGTGTTAGGGCTCATATGGTGTTCTAAGAGATCATATGGTATCCTAAGGGGTCATAGAACACCATATGACCCCTTAGGACATCGTATGACCCATAACGACACCATATGTTGTCCTAAGAGGTCATATGGTGTCCTAAGATAGATAGTAATGGTTTCCTATGGGGTCATATGGCCCACCATGCTCCTACACATACCCAAATGGGTTATATAGAGATATAAGATACCTAGAGGGGGAGAGAGGCATGAGAGACCTAGATAGGGTGTGTGTGTTTGTGTGTGTGTGTGTGTGTGTGTGTGTGTGTGTGTGTGTGTGTGTGTGTGTGTGTGTGTGTGAGAGAGAGAGAGAGAGAGAGAGAGAGAGAGAGAGAGAGAGAGAGAGAGAGAGAGAGGAGAGAGAGAGAGAGAGGGTTGAGATAGATGGAGGGGGATAGAGAGAGGTTGGTAATGAGATATGGATGGAGATGTAGAGAGGTGGAGAGGGAATGAGGGAGAAACCTAGAGAGGGGTAGAGAGGGTGTGATGGAAAGATGATGATGTAGACAGTAAAAAGAGAATAAGAATTAGTTGGGAAGGGGGGAGAGAGATGGGGATAAGGAGGGAGAGGGAGATAGAGAGGGAGAGGAGAAGAAAAGAATGGAGATGCCTATAAATAGGAGGGAGGGATACGAGGATAGATGAAAGAATAAAGAGAGAGAATAGTATGAGGGGATTGAGGGAGAGGTAGACATGGAGGGACTACAATACCTATGGAAGGAGAATATAGAGAGGTGGGGGGAAAGAGAGAAGAGGAGGGGTGAGTTCAAAAATAAATAGGGGTAAAGGGGGAGGGAGATAGAGGGGAAGAGAGAGGGAGAGAACTAGAGAGGGGACAAATAGATAGGTGAGAGAACTATATTGGAAAAGAGAGATGAGAGACCTATATGACAAGAGAGAGGAATGCGATAGATAGTGGGGGGAGAGAGGTGAGTAATGATACATGATGCAAAGGTAGATAGGTGGAGAAGAATGAAGTGATAAACCTAGAGAGGTGAGAGAGAGTTGATGACCTAGAATATAGAGAGAGGGAGAATAAAAGAGGAAGAGAGAATAAAAAAGTGGGGGGAGTGAGATATATATGGGGGTATTTATGGATGGGGAGGTAGAGAGGGAGAGGGGAAGAAATGAAGGAAGAGACCTAGAGAGGGGAGGGGAGGGAGAAGATAAGAGATAGAAGAAAAAAGAGAGGAGTAAGAGGGGATGGATGGAGAGGTAGACATGGAGGGAGTGAGAGACCTATGGAAGGAGGAGATAAAGAGGTTAGGGGAGGAAGAGAAAAGGAGGGAGTTCATAAAGGGATAGGGTAAAGGAGGAGGGAGAGAGAGGGAGAGAGGGACATAGAGAACTATAGAGGGGGCATATAGATAGGTGAGAGGCCTAGATGACCAGAGAGGAGTGAGATAGATAGAGGGGGATAAAGAGAGGTGGGTAACAAGACCTATATGTAGAGGTAGATAGGTGGAGAGGAAGGGAGGGAGAAACCTAGAGAGGGGAGAGAGGGTGGGATGGAGAGGTAATGACCTAGATAATGAAGATAGATAATAAGAGAGGAAAAGAGAAGATGAGAGAGTGGGAGAGGGAGATAGAGAGGGAAAGAGGAAGAGAGGAAGGTAGAACCTGGAGAGGGGAGGGAAGGAGAATAGACACTAGTACAATTGGGCCTAATTTCCGACGGCTAATTATCGGATTTGTGAAGACCAAATGTCGGACTTCTGACAAAATTTACCGTCGAAAACTCGTCGTCGGGCTACCCGATGATGCCATTTGCGTCGGTTGTCTGATGATGTAATGAACTCATATGACGACAGCTATATTTGCACTCCTCACCACAAATATCATCGGATTTCCATCAGAAATCCAACGGATGTTATGATTTCTCCTCTATGACTGTCCGACATGGAAGTGACGTTGGATATACGGCATCCTTGTCAAACATTTCATTAGTTGTCGTCGGAAATCCGACGGCGAGAGATGATGTGGGTCAGATGGCTTTGTCGTCGGTGAATGAAAGCATTGAACGAGTTCTATTTTTAAAAATTGCATTAAACATTTATTATTTATTTGATTCAGTGTTATTTGCAAAAAATGATTATCAATGATGTTTCCTTTCTCCAAGAATTGTCTAGGATCTTTATGTCAGATAACATGTAACATCGAATGACTAAATATTTTCTTTATAAATGCTTATTTTATTTAATTATTATCTGAGCGTGAATGAAAATTTATATATGTACGAAAGCAGAACATACAAGCTTTAGAGTCATGTGCAAGCAAATTTCCTAAAAGAAAGCAAGCAGGCATTATCTTGAATGACATGGAAACAAGCTCATCAGTTGCCTAGAAGAGAGCAATTGGAGAAAAGCAGAGGAAAGTGTTAAAGGGTGATAAATACATAGAGAGTATGCAATACAAACAAACAATGTCCAGAGTGTCTAATGTGACGTCTCTAATTTATGTTCGGAGGGACTAACTGGTTTTGGAGTTCCTGTGAAACCTATTGGGCCACGCTTGGAGGAAATCAATGTGTTCATGCAAGGAGCACCAAATATCCTTCAGTACAAAAGCATCATTTTCATAATAGAAAAAAGGTGCTCCTTGCATGAACACGTTGATTTCCTCCAAGCATGGCCCAATAGGTTTCGCAGGAACTCCAAAACCAGTTAGTCCCTCCGGAAATAAATTAGAGACGTCACATCAGACACTCCAGACATTGTTTGTTTGTATTGCATACTCTCTATCTATTTATCACCCTTAAACACTTTCCTCTGCCATTCTCCAATTGCTCTCTTCTAGGCAGCTGATGAGCTTGTTTCCATGTCATTCAAGATAATGCCTGCTTGCTTTCTTTTAGGAAATTTGCTTGCACATGACTCTTCAGCTTGTATGTTCTGCTTCCGTACAAATATAAATTTTAATTCACGCTCAGATAATAATTAAATAAAATAAGCATTTGTAAAGAAAAGATTTAGTCATTCGATGTTACATATTATCTGACGGAAAGATCCTAGACAATTCTTGGAGAAAGGAAACATCATTGATAATCATTTTTTGCAAATAACACTTAATCAAATAAATTAAAAATGTTTCATGTATTTTTTATAAGTAGAACTCGTTCAATGCTTTCATGCACCGATGGCAAAGCCGTCTGACCCACACCATTATCCAGAATAGATCAAATTAATATAATAGGCTATTATAAAGAATATATACAAAAATATGAAAGAACATTAAATTACCATTACAAACCCATAAACCATTAAATAGTGAAAATAGATATAAATTTGTAAATGTCTCCCTATAAACACCACAACCATAACCAAAACAAAAAAAAATCTTACCCGCAAAAACTAAGTAGCTGGTGAGTTGCAAGTCTACAACATCTCTCATATGATCAAACTGTTTCTTAATTTTGTTCTTCTGATTAGTCAATGGATTTAGTTTCATGTACAAGTTTTGTATTTGAAGCCTTTTGTTTCCCTATATTTGAGACTTAATAAAATTCTTGTGAGTAGGAAATTGATTCAGGAGTTACGTGTGAAGAATTTGGCAAAGTAAATGATGACAATCAAACTCAAATTTTATCTGTCTTGAAAACCTTTTATCCTGATGGCATTAAATTAAAGTTCTTTCTCTATTTTCTGGTGATCTCTGGAGCAGAGGTTGCTTTGCATTGACCTGGGATACATTTAACTTGTGTTGTATCTGTGGAAATATGTATCCTAGGACGATGTAAGGCAACCTCTGCTCCACCAATACCAGATAGAAGAGAAAGTACTTTAATTTAATGCCATAAGGATAAAATGCTTTCAAGACATATATTAGGTATAAAAGGAAGCCTACCCTATCATTTGAAGGGGTTTACCTACAATTCAAGTGATCTCTTAATTATAAAATCAATTCAATTCCAAGTGAACAAGCAATCAAGCATTCATCAAGAATTGAAGGAGAAATCAAGTTAATAAAGATATTTAATAGAAGAGATATTTATTAAAGATATCATCTTTTAAATTAAGAAATGGGCATGAGAGTAAAATACAAACCTTCCATATTGCACACTTCAAGGTATATTAAAATCAGTTTAAAGTGTATTCATTTAGGGACCTTTCATAAAATATTCTCAACTTACACATCATAAAAGGATCTTAAAATATTCATTGTTTATAATGATAAGAATTTGGTTGTTCCATACACCTTCCTTTACTATTTTAAAAATATCATCGACCAAAATATTGTGCAACAGTACTATGGAGTGCATTTCATCTATTTTATGCCTAAATATTTCATCATACCACTTTCTTTTCAAAGGTGACTGATCGATTGCGGTGTTTGGGTAATGCATTCCAAATAGATCTAGTTGCATACCATTTATCTGTCTTGATTAAAGACTTTTATCCTGTTAGCATTAAATTAAAGTTCTTTCTCTATTTTCTGGTGATCTCTGGAGCAGAGGTTGCTTTGCATCGACATGGGATACATTTAACTTGTGTTGTATCTACGGAAATATGTATCCTAGGACGATGCAATGCAATCTCTGCTCCACCAATACCAGATAGAAGAGAAAGTACTTTAATTTAAAGCCATCATGATAAAATGCTTTCAAGACATATATTAGGTATAAAAGGAAGCCTACCCTGTCATTTGAAGGGGTCTACCTACAAATCAAGTGATCTCTTAATTATTAAATCAATTCAATTCCAAGTGAACAGGCAATCAAGCATTGAAGGATAATTAAAGTTGGTGCAGGTGCATTTGGAAGACCAAAGGATTCAATGAAGCCATTAAAGACTTTTGAAGGTCTTAGGAGTGAAGAGCCAATCAATTATGATGTCTTAAGGTGGCAGCCTTAAACAACACACACTAAGATTTGACTGCTTAGGTGTGTTGTGGGCCCATTCCTTCCCTTGACGTCCCTTCCTGTCTGTTTCTGTTAAAAAGACAATCACCGTTAGCATTTGAATTCAAATAGTGTTCCCGCATTTGACTGCATAGAACAAAGCAAATGGCATAAGAAACTCTCATCTACCTCGCAGCTGTCATATAATACCTCCCCGAGGAGATATTCTCATGTCCTTTCCTGCTTTATGTTGTCAATGAAATACATAAGCGTCCTCACAATGCAGTCAATGCAACAAATAGATTTCCATTTCAATCAGTTTTATTTGCCAACGTACTCTCTAACTGTGCCAAAATGGGAGCTTTGGAACAGAGTATGGGCTTCCATCAAAGTAGAAGGTAAGGGCAATTAATATCAGATGCTTACGGTTGGAAATGCTTTGTTTGACATGTTTGGAAAATGTAGAAGTATAGACATGAAAGCGCATGAACTGTTTGGTGAGATGCATCAAAGAAACACGATCTATGACACGGTAAGTGTGGTATTTGTCTTTTCGATATGTTGTGGATAATATTAATCAAAGTTGGAATTTTTTTGATGCTATATACACTATGTTTTGGATTTAATTTAGGGAAGCAAAGAGGTAATGGAAGAATAAAAGAGGTACACAAAGGAAGAAGATTGAAATAGGTGGTTTGGGATGGAGGTTACAAGTATATATGATAATTTGTATGGATAATTTGTTGTCTATAAAGAGGCAAATAAGCTATATCACAACTTCAACATGAATGAATGCCTCATCTACAGAAGCAAAAGGTACCTCTAATGGTTTAAAAAAATTTCAAAATAGTTATGATATACCAAATAATCAAGTGGAATATCCTTTAGGTAACTAATATTATCTTCAAACTATTTATTTTGATTTTCATCATATATGGACCTAATTGCCCCACCTTTAGGAGATAACAATAGGAGATAATTTATTACATTTAAAAGTCCATCATAAATAAATTAATTATACATGATATGTGAATGTTTACTATCACAAATTGATTTTAATTCATTTATCTACATGAATACACTCTTTATTTATTAGTTCTAGGAATGGAGCACTCACATGGGCAAACAAAATGCTAGGTTTGAGAAAAATAGTTAAGAGATTGGATATATTTTTTTATATTTTCCAAATGGCTTGAGTATAATGATAATATAATTTTTAAAATAGGTTTATATCACTTTCCTTTGACTTGGTCATGGAAGATCATCTAAACCTTGAATGCACCTTCATCTTTAAAAACATGTAGTTTAAGGTCAATCATTCATATCTATCTTATCAAACATTAGAGGAGTGAGCTTCTAAAATTAAGAAGTACCAAGATGCATGGTCTAGTAAATTTTTTGTAGTCCTAAATCACTCAAAATCATAACCAAGGTTTTTGGATTGCATATCTATCATTTATTTCAATTTATTATTAAACCAAAGAAAATAGGATTCATTAAAATCCATAATTCTCTTTAAAATATTATTCATATCTAAGAAGGCATGAAGTGGGATGAGTATTCATAGAAATAATCCTTTATCCTTTCCATGTGCATTTCCCTTGGTTTTAGTCCCATTTTTTCTTTATTTTATTCAAAACAAAATTTATAGATGCCTCTACTTGTCTCACCATTCATTAATTGTTTGGGATTTTCATTCCATTCACCAATCTATTCTAAGACTCTGTGTCATGGCCAAGCTAAATTAACTGACTCTAGTTTCTCTCCAATCTAGTCACCTAGTAGCATGTGAAATCTATCTCTTCCTAATTATTATTCTCTCCATCTTGTTAATTACCATTTTATTAATGAATCCTTCCTCATAATTTTGGACAAGTGAGACAATGTTAGCTCAAGGAATCTTTTCAATCCTCTTTCAAGATTCTTTCCCAAGTAATAATCTTGCATATTGGAAAATAAGTTACACTTCTATTTTTCCAAGCTAATATTCCTTATAATGTTTAGATTTACTCTAAAGTGCTCATTGTGACTCATGTTGACTACTCTTCCTATTAGTCTCATTCCAATATATCCTACAAAAATATGGAATGATTACATTTATATTTTATTTGTGTCTCCTAAATATCCATAAAATTTGGAACAATAATACAATTTTTTAATAATATTTAATTGTAAAAGAAAGGATTAAAATGGAACTAAACACTCTAAATAAATTAATCAAGGTTAAAGGGATAAACTAGGATCAATTCATGAAGGCAAGATCTGTTATCTCAAAATTAATAGATTCATGCAAGAAAAGAAATATTAAATCTAGAGATAAAATTCTTGAAAAATTTAGCTAGCTAAAAGTGAAAGAATGTTGTTAAGCTCTCATTGTTGCATAGACTGGAATAATGCTAGCAAAGGTTGTAGAGGGTAAAGGCTGTTGGCCGTTGTAGGGTCCGACTTTATACCCACCGATCAGATTTCGTTGGAATTTTGTAAATCCATTTCAACAAACATTGTGTGTGCATATCCTGCAATCATAGCATTTCATTAGACCACATTTCTTTGAGGCATCTGACCAAACAATTCATTTCTTAACTATAAAATCAATTCAATTCCAAGTGAATAGGCAATCAAGCATTCATCAAGAATTGAAGGAGAAATCACTATTGAACTTACCCCTATCTCATATAACCCTATGTT
The DNA here is from genome assembly GCF_030272615.1 of Cryptomeria japonica. Lineage (NCBI taxonomy): Eukaryota > Viridiplantae > Streptophyta > Pinopsida > Cupressales > Cupressaceae > Cryptomeria > Cryptomeria japonica. The sequence continues at coordinate 423,785,367 of NC_081407.1, forward strand.
GTCTAGGCCCCACAATAATTAGAAGATCCTAATTACTACTGTCTTAAACCTTGCATTGACCGTCACAATTTCACAGTGAGTTGAGTTAATTAGTCCATTAGCGAGATTGGGAAAGAGTTTGGTATTGAGTTAGGTGTTGGTGGAAGGTTTAAGGAGGTACACTATCATCATAATTAATGTTAGAGAGTGTTGTGTGAAGAAGAATGGCCACGAAAGGAGTGACTGTCCTAGATAAGTGGTTGATACTATCACAAAAAGTGAGTGTTGCAGCAGTGAATCTTCCTTTGACCTTTGTGTGTTTGGGAGGGTAAAGACCCATGATGGTATATGTTGAGTGGTTGGGAGGGTAAAGACCCACATATCAACTATCTAATTTGACATCCTAGGATGGTGTCCACCTACTCTAAAACCTTGTGGGAACTCTCTATCTGATACTAACATATACATAACATGTGTCTCTCATATAACCCTATGTTGGCTAGGCCCCACCATAATTAGAAGATCCTAATTACTAAAAACACTAGATTCTCCCCTAAAAGGTTGTTGAGTCATAGAAGGCCTAGCTTGATAGCCCTATAGTCTCTCATACCTAAAATGAGAGACTTTTCCATAGCTGGTTACAAACTTCTCTCATGCCTCTTGTGTCCTCCCATGTACCTCCTTTTCCATAAGAGACTTTTCCATAGCAACCCTAAAGTCATTTGGATTGGTCATGTGTAGGAAAACTGAAATTTTGGGCTTTCCACCCTGTAATGAAATAATTGACAAGTAACATGTCTTGAATGTAATATACAAACTACAAGAACTCCAAAAACTAACTCTCATGTTGAGCCACTATGAAACCTTATTATGTAAATTGTGAAACTCATCTATGCATCTCTGTCAAAAACATTTTGAAATAGAACACACTTTGAAGCACTCCAAAATGGTATCTGGAGAGGGTTTCCAATGTGAGTTGGTGTATTTTATCCTCCCAGTACCACAAGGTGGAATCAAGTCCTCTCAAAAATTGCATTGAAAATTATGCCTTTAAGTTACTCACATATAGATGCAACCCTAAGCATAAGTCCAAGCTAAGTAACCAAGACTTAACCTCAACCCCATTTGTGGATCTTAAAAATGTAGAGGATTGGAGATGAAGCAACTCTCGAATATGATCTATTGGCTCATGATATGTGCTTGCTATAGTCTATACCTCTTGTATTTATGCATAATGAGGCTAGGTAATGTGTATTCATCAATATTCTATCTCCTCTATGTGTATTTCCCAAATTCAAGGCGAACTCCTAATAAGCTCCCAAGATGCAAGTATATGCTCCTCTACTACAAGTGGATCCTCATGGCTTGTAAGATTTGAGGTCCATACTCGGGCTACTCATCTTGGTGAAAACTCTCAAAGTGATATGACCCTTCCTTCCATTTCCTACACCCTATTTTCTAACCCACACCTCATAACCTTTACCTCACTTCCTATCATTATTACCTTCCATCTACCTTTCATATCCCCTATCTTAACCTCCTCCACTTTCCTACATCCTATCCTAAACCTTAACCTCATACACACTTACTTTTACTTCACCTACCTAACCCCATTCCATCCTTCACATCCTTAATTTATCTCTCCCCATTCACTTTCCCACATTCCAAACCCCTAACATATCCTAACTTACTCTTTCACCATTACATCCTTCATCACTTACCTCCCTATCTTATCATCTTTCACCATTTTATACCACCTTACTAACGGTACACTTATGCTCCCTTCCAAAACACCGACAAAAAAAAGCACTCAATCACTACACAGTGCTCTGACGGTTCTGCAGCAGGGATATCACCTCAATTTGTACATATTCACCTCAATTTGAGTAGTAGCAGATATCAGAGCATAGAGCAGTGAAGGACAACTATAGTAGTAGTTGCCTACAGGATCACGAGATGGATCTATCACCGAGGCTGCTTTCTTTGTTGCCTCTGCCGGACGAAGGGAAGCAGTGAGGAACAACTAACACCTCTCCTTGCAGGGGTTCCCTGTTCCAGATGGAGGCTCAACTTCAATGCTTCAGATTCCAAGATAACCTTCATTCAATGTGTGGTGTCGCCCAAAAAAACCACTGTTATATATGAAAAATATATCCCTATCCAACATTCTTGAAGATGAAATGTATGTTGGTTTCTCTGCAGCTACAAGAGTCATTTATGAAGAGAATTACATCCTGGTGTGGAGCTTTACTACAAATGGAATCGCCTCGTCCCTTAATACATCTAATCTTCCATCCTTTATGTATAGAAAATCCAAGAGCTCAAACACTAGACTTATAGCTGGCATAAGCACAACTTGCGTTGTCCTCATTCTCCTTGTAGTGGTAGGAGCATCACTTGGCCGGTTGAAGAGAAACCAGTACAGAGATATCATTGAAGAATGGGAAGAGGAGTATTGGCCTCATAGGTTTAAGTATAAAGAACTACATATTGCAACCAAGGGCTTCGAAGACGAAGAACTTTTGGGATCCGGAGGCTTCAGCCAAGTCTACAGAGGAGTTCTTCCCACAAACGGAATCCAGGTAGCAGTGAAATGTATTATGAGAGAAACAGATGACAGGGTTAAGGAATTCATAGCAGAGATCTCCAGACTTGGTCGCCTTCAACATCGAAATCTTCTGCAGGTCAGAGGGTTGGTCGCTTCTACAGCCATGTCTGCGAGAACAATGATAAATGGAGAGAGGGGTTATGACGGGGCCCCTACTATTGTATGCCCCTACTATTATATGGTGGAAGAAGATCTATTCCATCTGATTTTTTTTTGGTCGAAGGATCGATCCACAGTTGTTACGCTCTATCCTGAGGAAGAGGGATTGAAGCCGGTCCAAAGGATGGAGGTAGTTCACCCCTGGTTGAGCAAGTTAGGTCCTGGACAGTTCAAATGAAGGGAGGGAGGCTCTTAGGGAACCCTAACAAAACACAAAAACAAAAACATAACAAAATTCCTAACAAAACACAAAAGCAAATAAAAAACATAACAAAATTCCTACCATAATGAAGCTGCAATAAAGTTTCCTGTCGCCTGGTATCCTGGTATAGCTACTCCTCCAGCACCACTTCATTCCACGGCTGGTTCCCTGCAGAGGCGGGAGGAAGAGGCGGGACAAAGTAATGGCAAAAGTTGACAGACAAAGATGCGGGATTTATGAAATGACTTGGTCTTTTCTCTTTTTTTTGAAGTAATGCACACGGTCGTCGGAATTTCGATGAACGTGGGCACTTTTTCTAAAAAAACCAAAATGTCATTACCAATTCCTTCTCCGTCGAAACCAAATGGTGCATTGTCATCGGAATTCTGACAAAATCGGGCATTTTTTCAAAAAAAATCAAATTTGATCACAATATACCTTCTTTGTCGGAAACCTCAGTCGGAATTTTAGGCAAAATGTATTAGTGAGAAGAGAAATAAGAACAAAGAGATGAGTAAGAGGAGATGGATAGAGAAGTAGACATGGAGGGAGTGAGAGACCTAGATAATGAGGAGATAGATAGGTTTTGAGAGAGAGAGAGAGAGAGAAGAGAGGGAGAGAGTTCATAAATAGATAGAGGTAAGGACAAGGTAGAGAAAGGTGGAGAGGGAGGGAGAGAACTAGAGGGTGGACAATTGCATAAGTGAGAAACCTAGAGGGAGAGAGAAAGGTGGGTAATAATATAGGGAGGGAGAGACAGTGAGGTGAATAGTGATGGAGGGACAACCCTAGATATGGGGAGAGAGAGGATAAAAGGGATAGGTAGTGACCAAGAGAAAGGAGTAGGAGGGGAGAGAAACAATAAGAGAGTGAGAGAGAAAAGAGAGGGAGAGAGTCAAGGATAGATAAGTGAGAGAGACAAGAGAGGGAGAGGGATAGGTCTAGAGTTTGGGGAAGATAAAGAGAGTGAGATACATAGCTAAAGAATGCTAATAGGAGCATGCTGATTACTAAAATTTGAGTGTCTGAAATTTTATATGATTCTCCAAAAACTAGAATCTACATTATAAGTCCTATAGAGCTATACTTAAATGTTATATTTCATGTATATATTCTCCTTCAGGGGTGGATATAACTTGTGCCTAGATTGGCAAATCTACACACACAAAACCTTTACCTTGGAAAATGCAAAACATTTGGCACTCACCAAATGCAAAAAAAAATGACTTTTCACATTTGGCGAGCGCGCCAAATGTGAAAATTCAAAATTTTGCATTTGGTGAGCACCAAATAGGGTGAGCGCCATATCACCAAATGGTTTGCTTGGGAGAATACCAACCCTTTTGGTAGGATTTGTCTCAGGCATCCAACCTGTAGGTTTGGACGACCTTTTCATGCCAATGACGCATTTTTATGAAAAGGTAAAAAGTGGCACCTTTTTGGTACCACAACTTGGTGCACTTACCCTTAATCCAAAACATAAAATCAACCACCAATATATTTCCTACGGAGACTACAAGTAACAACAGTCTTTAATAGAAAATTCACTCCTAATTTAAGTCCATACACTACTCAACAACAATAGTTAGAAAATAGTTGCATCATCCTCCCCCATCCTTCAGAATTTCTCAACCTCTTAATTCAAAATCATATAATGGAGTTGTCTTTCTATACTTAAGCGAAATAGTCTCTGTGATCTAAGTGTTATATGACTTCAGAGACCTTTCCACTTAACAAGATACAATTTGTATACATGTGAAGGTTGACCACATTAAAAATATGGTTGATGTCTTAATCATCGAGAAGATTAAGCACATAAGAATTGTCATTTATCACCTTCTAAATTTTGCATGGACCAATTTGTTTTGGTTTCATTTTGTTCTAGCTCTTTTTGTGCAAATGTGTCATGTCCATTTCCTCTTATTGGAAGATTTGTCTCTCCTATGCTATCAACAATGTTTTAATAATGTTCGTTCATGATCTACAATTTATGCACCTCTTGATGTATCTCTTGAATGTTTTCTACAAAATTTGTAGCATCCTGGCTGATTTGTGGGTTTGTAGGTAGATGCATTAAATCCACAATTCCTTTAGGATTGCACCATACACAATTTGAAATGCAAACTTACTAGTAGATATGTTAATGCTAGATTTATAGGCGAAATCAACGAGATAGAATCAAATCTCATTGTCTAGTGTTGTCACCAACTAAGCACCTCAATAGATTTCCCAAGCTCCTATTTACTACCTCTGGTTCTTTTGAATCATCAGATTCTCTCCAATTTCTACTTCCAACCCCACCTCTTGAATCTCGTCCTCTAACAACATAGCTCAATTTGCAGCTCTAGGATTGAGTAGGTAGTCTTGAGCTTTATGATATTCGTTGCATATGAAGCATCTTAATAGTTTCTAATTCTCAAAAAATTTCCATCCTCATCCCCTTCCTCTAAAACCTCCTTTTTCATGGAAGTCGAGCTTCACACCTTCTTCAGGTTCTTTCCCTTTTGTAGATTTGGAAGAACTCCCTTTTCCTCTATTTGGGTTACTGTCACTCCTTTTGCTCATCAACTTGTTTTTTTGTTACAATTTATCTTCTTCTTTTAAGGCATATCCATATGCATCCTCCACAATAGGCAACTTGAATAAGGTTAGTTCATTTTTCAATTGAAACCTTAACCCATTAAAATACCTTGCCACAACTTGTTCCTCGTCTTCTTGAATATCAGTCTAAATTTGAAGCCTCGTAAATTGTTCAGTATAAGCTTGAACACGTTGATCTCTTTGTCTCAAATTTTGGAATTCTCTAAACAACTTTTGCTGATAATCAGAAGGAAAGAATTGATCTTGTAGGCATTTCAAAATCTTGGGCGGAACTTGATTTTGTCCTTCCCTTGTCTTCTCCTAGAGCTTTGTAAATTTTCCCACCATAAAGCAACATGGGACTTCAACTTGAACCTTGTAATTTTCACTCTTTTATGATCCTCTTCCTTAATATTTTCCATCTTAACATAACACTCAATTCCTAGATCTAGTCTAAGAACAAATCTAGATTGAGTTCTCCTCTAAATTCTAAAATATCAACTTTCACCTTGGAGCCTTGTTTGGATATGGCTTCAATGAGCCTCTACATAGGGTTTATTAGCCTAGTTGCATTTTTTGGATGCTCTATTTCCTCTTCAGAATCATCCTAACGTAGTCTCTTCTCTATGGCTTCTAATATTCTAAGCCAATCATCCACGCTATTTCTCCGAAGACCAACATTTCTCCTACCTCCTTCCCCAATGCATACAAATCCTCTCTGGGCTATAGTAGTTTGCTTTGATACCAAACTAGTGCAAATAAATCCTCTGAACCTGCACTTTTAATAGTCACATCCTCTGTATAATAGAGAAAATTAACACCATAAACAAAACAAAGAATAAATTAGGGCATACACTACAAAACTTTATTTTGATTTCTTATTTCTAACCATGAAAGTTTTACATCTCCCCCAAAAATTGAAAAATTCCCACATTTCCAACTCTCTTTTTATTTAGAGATACACCTCTAAATTACTTAACAAAAATTCATCTCTTAATTGATCCCCTCAAATACTACAAGTAAAAACACTCTTAACAAAAAATCAAGCCCTAATTTATTTCCTACGAAGACTACAAGTAATAGCAATCTTTAATAGAAAATTTACTCATAATTTAACTCTGTAGACTACTCAGCAACAACAATTAGAGAATAGTTGAATCAAAATTTTTACAAATGTGGAATTGTAAGTGCAAAATATGCTTGTGTAGAAAATTTAAAAATTTGATATGGAATTGGTGATAGAGGACTTTGAGTTCATTGTTCTTGAAGGATTTACCATTTTCCATAAAAAGAACAAAAGGGATACCATAATGACGAACGAGATGATTAAGGATGAACTTGGATATTTTTGTTTCTAATTATGTATGTGATGGAATGGCTTCTATCTATTTGGTAAATTATTCAATAGCTATAATGATATGTTGTGGCTATACAAGGAAGAAGGATTTATCTTCCTAATGAGTTCAATCCCCCAATAGGAGAAGGGGCATGGAGTTATTACCAATAACAATGCTTGAGAATCTTAATGAATAAGGCCTCCATTCCTCTAATAAGATAAAATTGTTCTAATATACTAACAAGTGTCTATCTCCATAGTAGGAAAATAGTACCCTATTTTGAGTAGTTTCTTAGCTAGGACTACACCACTACCATATGTTTTGTAGATTTCATTATGAAATTCCTTGATTGCTAAGTTATATTTTATGTGATGCCACAATAGTGTGTTCCATTTATGAGACAACCTATTTTTTGTCTGAAATCATATATTTTTTAGAAAATTAATGACTTAAGCCTTGGGGGGTTCCATCTAAAAGGCTTTTAATTGAAAGGGGTTAAACCAAACCCCCTGGGAAAGAAACCCTTAGTTTTAAATCAAACCCTTGATAGAGTCTCCTCTACACCTAACAAAATGCTAACAAAAAAATATTTTTTCTTCTCCTTTTGGGGGAATAAATGAAGTTGTTTATAAATTTTATTTTTGTAAGTATATATCTATTAGTATAAAATTTCTAAAAGTTATGATTTTTAATATATTTTATTTGGTTATTATATATTTGCTTTCTATTTTCTAGTGAACATAAGTTTTTCACCAAATATAAATGTCTCTATTCCACAAATAGAAATAAATAAATAATTCTAAAATATATCTATACAGATATTGATGTCTTTGTTTCAACAAAAATAAGTTAATTTGGATATATACAAAAATAAGTTAATTTGGATATATACAAAAATAAATTATAATGTATAATATAAACTTATATCCAAATTATAATTATTCTCATTTCAAAAATTAATAAAAAAAGCATCCAACAAAAAATATGAAAAAATATTTGTGCACTAGATATTGTTGTTAAGAATCTATATTTAAAAATTTGTAATTTTATCCTTTCTATAAAAAAAAGTTATGTTGTATTAGTATAAATGTCACTTTTATAAAATATTGTTAACTATAAAATATAGGTTATTAAAAGATGTTAAAAAATCACAAATTATTTTTAATTTATAAAAAAGTACATTTTGAATCTACACACAAGTGTCAAAAGTCACTAGTTCACATCATCTTCCAATTCTTAATGTATTTAGTTGCTATAGGTGTCAAGTAGTGAAGTTTTAGTTAAATATATCGATTTCAATGTTCCAATTTGACCAAGAAGTGAGACACAATTCTAAGCTGACCCTTCTTAATTTAAAAATATTAATAAAGTATCATTATAGCCATTATTATAGAAGTTGTCAAGAAGGAGGGTGAGGTAGAAAGCATGCTAGATGAAGGATTTATATTGGTTACATGAGAGAAGGATTATCATTAATTTTATAGTTACAAAAACTCAATATTATCATAGCAATTATAAGTAATAATGTGTATAAGAAACCAAGAAAATGTTTGCTATAAGAATTAAGAACCAAGGTTATTGGCTATTAGGACTATAAAACCCTTGCACTTAATATCATATTATAATCTTAACTACTCTCACATTAAATATATTTTTAAGTATATAGAAGATTAGTTTTGTGGATATTTCCTAATTTAATCAACAAATACCATGCATGTAAATTAATTTGCATACTTATTACAATTGTACAAAGATTTAAGATAGATAGGGAGATAGAGTATGTGTACTTTATATCCCCATCTCTTTATGCTTGTATGGTTGTAGAATTTATTATATTGTAGGTAGGATATCTAGCATGTAATTATGTTCTCTCACACATTTTCACCTGCAATTACAAATTATTTGAATTTTATTAATACATTTTGGAAGTTAAAATTGTTACTCTCTTTCTCACTATATGTTGATGGTTCAATATGGATGATTAGGTGATGCAAATGAATTAATCTAGTTTAAATTGAATTTAAATAGAAAGGTTTTCTCTTACTATTGGATCTCCTCATCTAAGTACTATTTCAAAAAGTTTGTATGGAATGTAAAAACCATCTTACTCTTTCTTCCTGTTCCTTAATGTGTATTTTATGTGGCTAAAAGAGATTGATCATATTTTTTGAATATTAATAAAAAGTAATATCTGTATACGGTGAAAATGGATACAACAACAATGATGAAAGACTAAATGAATTCAACCACAAAACCCTAGCCTAACAACAACAAAGATCCACCATAACATATGAAGATTACCTAAGACAATGCAAATCAAATGAAATCACAAAGATTATACCATCACATGTCCAATAGGGTTTGAATCTCCATTCTTCCTATCTCTATTGATCTTGCTTGATATATTTGCTCTCAGATGTTATGTGCACAAGAGCTCAACAAAGAACGGAAATGTGGTTGCAAGTAGGATCGCATATGAAAGTGCAAAGCGTAGTGTAGTCGGGTGCGTAATTGAGTTAGGGTTTGATAATGAAGGAAACATCTCCTTATATAGAAGAGACTATATGAAATGGAGGGATAAGATTGAGAGGTGTAAAAGATAAATGGTCGGCTAGGATTAAAGGGTAGGTAGAGAAAATAAGAAAATAATGAAAGGGTAGGTAGTGTAGGAATTAAGAGATGAATGACATGTGTCATGGGTAGAAAAGACTAATGAATTAATTAAATAAATAAAGATTTATTTAATTAATAGAGGAAGTGGGATCAATTAAATAAATAAGATATTTATTTAATTTAGGAAAATGATAATTTAAATAAATAAATGTATTTATTTAAATGAGAAATAAGGCTAGAAGAGGATAGATGAATTAATTAAATAAATAAAGATTTATTTAATTAATAGAAGAATTAGGCTAAAGTAATTAAATAAATAAAGATATTTATTTAATTAGACATGACAATTTTAGGTGTCTACATTTTGCCCCTCTTTGAGACAATGCAGCTTGTTGCGTTGTTTCAAAGAAGATAATATGAACTGATACAAAGTTGCCCCAATATGGAAATGATATGCCCCCTCGAGAGATTGGATGAAAATGTCTGAAAAGATCACAGACAATCTCTCGATAAGAAAGAAAGGCTAGAAAGGACTGACCAGATAGGATAGAGTGACAGAGTCATGGGATAAAGAAGACTGACTCCGGAGACGAGGGCTGGGGCTAGGGCAGTCTATAAAATAGACCACGAGGGGAATACATCCTCATTGTCATCCACACATCCAAGAGATCATAGTGCAGAGTGAAAATAGAGCAGCAACAGTCAGCAACGATGGCATTGGTTCACAGATTCGATCGCGTTCGTCGATATCAGAGGCCAGCAGACGCAGGAGAGTCGGTAAGTACCTCAAAACCTCCTTGTACTTTGTCACAATAAATTATTGTCATAAATGCATGCTAGGTAGTGCAATAAATGTGCTTTAGGATAATGTCAAAAAATGTCAAAGACGTGTAGGCGCGTCTACGTTAGTTCCAGGTGCGTCTAGGTTGGTTAGGCACATCTGCATTTGCGCCAGGCGCATCTATGAATTCAGCAACATCTATGTCATATGCGAATGCGTTTGTATTGTGCAGGCGTGTTTGTGAAATGTGAGCATATTTGTGTAGGACAGGCATGTCTGTGCAGAGCATAGGCACGTCTGTGTATTCTGTAAGCACGTTTATGTCATGAAGGCGCGTTTATGTCTTCAAGGTCAAATTGGCAGTTCTGTGATGAACATACACTGTCAATTGGATAAGCTGCTAAGAGGATACACTCAAGCAGGTCCTCTAGGGAAGACTAGGATAGCAAATAGGTCTAGGTTTGACAATTCTGTGATAGAACATACGTTGCCAATTAGGAAACTACTCAAGAGGATACACTCAAGCAGAGGCTCTAGGATAGGATAGATCAAGGCACTTTGTGATGAACAGGGAGTATCAAGACATAGTACTTTGTGATGAATAGGGAGTACCAATAGGTGCAGCACTTTGTGATGAACAGTGAGTGCAAATATGAGCAGCACTTTATGATAAACAGGGAGTGCAAATATGAGCAGCACTTTGTGATAAACAGGGAGTGCAAAACTCGTAGTACTTTGTGATGAACAGGGAGTACCACTAGGGATAGATAGCAACACTTTGTGATGAATAGTGAGTTTCACTAGGATAGAAGCAACACTTTGTGATGAACAATGAGTGTCACTAGGATAGAAGCAACACTTTGTGATGAACAGTGAGTGTCACTTTGACTGACATGATTGCTTTGCTTGACTGCAAGAGTATTTGCCTATGCTAGAGTTACGAGAGAGATTCCCGTCGACGCAGAGATTATGACCAAAGCTGACATTCGAGGACCGAGCTGCTATTGAGGGTATGGGTCTATGATACATTTTGTATGTGCATGAGTTTTGGGCGAACATGGGGTTGCTGACTGCGCTAGCTGAGAGATGGCACTCAGAGACATGCACGTTTCATTTACCGATGGGTGAGATGACAGTCACCTTAGAGGATGTATACAGTATTCTGCAGATACCGATCGATGGGGAGCTGATACCCTATGATCGAGATGGAGATAGGGAGGCCCTGAGACGAGTGTTTCAAGATCCTGGACTAGAGATGAGAGTTGGACACGTGGCATGGGATACCATGACAACGACAGGACTGACACTACCAGCAGTGTTAGGAGGAGTGATCAGTGGGTTCCTGTGTCCAGATAGGGCGACACGAGGGTTGGTTGTGGGCTGGGGGAGCACCTTGGAGATGTTGGTTACATAGCACACCAGATATGTTTAGGGATCGTGCATGCTGTCACACTTGTACTATGAGTTGCATCAGTTTGTGTATCATGGATCCGTAGGATTGGGATGTGGAGTTACATTGCTATAGGTGTGGGCATATGAGCATCTGCCGGTTACCCAACCAATACATTTCAGGGGCAGGGGTCATGGACGCAACTTTGTGCATCTATATGATATGATTACTTCACAGCCACGGATTGGCAGGTTGGAGCATTGGCATTGAGTCCTAGATAAGATCAACACTGTGATATGGAGGTCGTACCGTGAGTGCGAGCAGTGGGAGGAGGACGTAGTAGATCTACCTTATACCTTCTGGAGTAGATATCTGATTGGGCAGATTCCCTATGTATAGGAGAGATAGCTGATTGACAGGGTATGCAGGCAGTTTGGCCATATTCAGTGGATGCCATGGGGTTTCAGGATGTATGTTGGGACAGTCAAGGATCAGACACACTTTGGGCCGTTGTTATCATGTGATCAGGCCGTGATGCAGCTGGTAGAGATGGTGTCGATGCTATGGGATATGTGGCCAAAGATTGAGGATGCAGGCATGGATGCAGAGTACATGACATATTGGGTTGAGCATCCCTTTCCATGACTGACAGACCCAGGGGAGCCTCTAGATGGAGATGGTGGTGGGGATGGGGATGATGATGGAGATGGTGGGGGGAGAGGTCGACGAAGGAGACGGGGTATAGTTGGAGAGAGGAGGGTGGCTCCATGGAGAGAGGGTGGGGAGGAGAGATAGGCTTGGGTGGTGAGGGGTTGCGGTGGATTGCCACTACAGGTGCCAGTAGCACAGGGTCCTAGACAGGTGCAGGGACAGGGGCAGAGGCAGGTACAAGAAGAGGTACAGGTACCAGTACAGGGGGAGCCACATGCAGCACCACAGGCAGAGGCATAGGGGGCTGAGGAGGAGGAGGATGAGTTGCTTGAGCTAAGGGAGATCTGCCAGGGACAGGCAGATGAGATCCAGGACCTGGAGAGGGAGATAGCTAGGCTTAGGAGGCGACTAAGGGACACAGAGCATGAGCAGGATTAGGCTATCTATCGCTATACTGAGGCTGAGATAGCACTGAGGGCTGGGAGGCAAGCGACAGAGGACACAGGGGCTGGATATGCCTATGTTCTGGGGGTAGGGGAGGAGATAGGTTATTGGCGAGACCTATACTACGAGGCAGTGCCACTAGAGCAACGGGCGAGGAGCTTCCGTAGACCATCGCGGACAGCGACGGCTACTGGAGGGAGTTAGAGGAGACAGGTGTCCAACAGTGGGGTTATGGGTCCTCCACCACCACCAGATAGAGGGGGTGGGAGAGATGATCCTGGGGTGTGTCCTTCTAGGGCTCAGACTCCGTTGAGGCCAGGCGGATTCGAGGGAGGGAGTTCATCATAGCCATAGAGGGCTCCCTATATATCAGTTTTGTACTATTTTGTATGATGATGTAGACACCTTTGGGTGATTTTGTAGCCATATGTATTTTAACATCATTGTATCATGACACTTTTGATTATATATATATATATATATATATATATGAGATGATTCATCTTTGCGGTAGCTATATGCATGTGTACCTATGTGATGAGATGTTTTATGATGTATGTTTCTATATGATGATTATGATATGGATGCAAATATGTATATGATGAAATGCAATATTTTTGTTCTTTTATGTTTTTATATGCTATGCCAATGCAAATATGAATGTATGAAAATGCAAATGGATATGATAATGCAAATGTAAAATGTGCTAATATGTGTTGTGTGCAGGATGTGATGCAATTGTGATATCTATATGTATGTATGAAATGCTAACATGTAATAATGCAGGTGCAACTACATGAAATGTAAATGTTTTTGGTGTGTCATTATACTCAATCATGTGATAGCAAGCTACATGGACTCAAGAAGGACGATGGAAGTCAATCAAGAAATGGGGATGGAAGACAAGATATGAAAGTGAAAGAGCTTCTTGTGCATTATCATCATTGAGCTTTATTATAGCAAGTAGGTTATGACAATCAAGGCATATGTTCGACCCAGAAAGTTATTGTACCTGTTTGCATGGAGATAAGACAGTTGCAAACAAGGAATGCCCCAATTCACACTAGACTCTCAGTGTCCTCATATCCTTGGACAAGTCATAGCATTACTAAGAGACAATCCATAGACAACAAAGAAAAATAGGTGACAATACCCCATCCTCGCCTTTCTAGTCAAAGACATCCTGGAGATAGAATCTCTAGTCAGAGACATCCTGGAAAAGCTAAAAGACATGTCACCTAAAGATAAAAATAAAAAGAAAACCAATACTCGACACCAACATTCACTGTAGTCCTCAAGTTTAGTGTCTCTTGTCACTTGTATAAGTCTTATTTGATTGTGGTCACAATGTTTACTTTCACAAAAAGGATAGATAGCACTGAACCATATGTTGTTTGAGTCTGTTGAAAGATTTGATTTGTTGAAGTCCATTGTTGTTGTTGTGTCTCATCTGAAATTGACTGAATCCATGAAATTGATACTTTATTATAGAGAAGACAAAACTTTATTCCAGATTGGCGATGCAAATGCTACTTTATTGCGGATTGTGCGCGGATAGACTGAAGAAAACTGGAAGAAACTGTACTCCTCGAAACATTGATGTTCTCAGTTCCACACCCATTACTAGACGTAGGATTTGTCTTAGCCACAGATAGGAGCTGATTTATTATGGATGGAAAGGGGTGAAAAGGAGGGTTTATTATGAATGGCTAACCAATCTTGGGTAGATCAATAACAAGCCATGATGGGATTGGGTAAGTTTATTATGAATGAATAGGTCGTGAGTGTGTGCAAAGTGAAGAATGAAGGAAATGGAATCCTAAAGGAGGGAGGAGCAATGTCTCTACACATGGTGTTGGTGACCCAGTTTTCACCATGGTACTTGCCCAGGGTGCCACCAAAGTGGTTTTCACTGTTGGACGAAATGTTTTTCTTTACTTTTTTTTTTTTTTTTTTTGATTTGTTTGTGTCACAAGGCACCTTTTTTTTTATTTTATGATTTTTTTGTCTTTTTGATTTTTTTGTATTTTCGAATTAGGATACTCTGAAGAGCTATGTGTAAAACCTGCGAAGGTGCATGCTATTGATATGATCCTCCAAAGGTTCACCCTCTATGGTTGAGAGTTGATATGCTCCAGATCCATATGTTGTTGTGATGATGTAAGGACCAAGCCAGTTTGGTTCGAACTTGCCCTTCTTCTCTCTGTCTTGCTGATTTTTAGGATTTTCTCTGAGAACCAAGTCACCTACCTCAAATGTGCGAGGCTTGACTTTATGATTGTAGCTACGACTCATTCGTTGTTGTTAAGCCTTGAGATGATTAAAAGCATTTTGTCTTCGTTCATCCAATAGTTCAAGTTCTTGTAAGCGAGAGACCTTGTAGTCTTCATCACTGATAATGTTTTGCAAAGAGACGCGTAAAGAGGGTAACTCGACCTCAATAGGCAAGATAGCTTCAGTGCCGTAGACAAGTGAATAGGGTGTAGCTCCTATAGGTGTGCGGACGCTTGAGCGGTAATCCCAAAGTGCGGGATTAAGTTGGAGAAGCCAATTATGGCTAATGTTGTCGATTGTCTTTTTCAAGATTTTAAGGATTGTTTTATTAGACGCCTCAGCTTGACCATTACCTTGGGGATAATATGGAGTGGAAAAACGATGGGTAATATGGAAGCGGTCACAGAGTTCACGAACATCCTGATTTTTGAAGGGACGCTCGTTATCAATGATGATAGAAACAGGGATACCGTATCGACAAACGATATAGTTGAGAATGAAGGTAGCAATTTGTTTTCCCATGACTTGTGTGAGAGGTACGGCTTCGATCCATTTTGTAAAATACTCTGTGGCAGTGATTTTGAATTTATGACCGTTGGAAGATGGAGGGTGAATCTTGCCTATGAGGTCGAGTCCCCACTGACAAAAGGGCCAAGGAGTCGCAATTGGTTGAGTTCTTGTGTTGGCGCATGGATGAGGTCTCCATGAATTTGACACTGTTTACATTTCTTGACAAACTAATATGAATCTTTTTCCATATTGGGCCAGTAATATCCAATCCTGATGAGTTTCTTGGCTAAGGTAGGACCACTTCATGTACTTCACGTAACGCAATCTGAGCTTTGTCGCTTTCTAAACATCTAAGAAGAGTGCCATCTAGACCTCGACGATATAGGATATCGGCTAAAATGACGTATCGAGAAGATTGGTGAATGAAAGTGCGGCATTGGTTATTGGATAGATCAGGAGGTAGGGTATTGTCACGAAGGTATGCGAAAATGGAACCATATAACTAGAACTCAGGACCAACAACACATATCATCTCAGTAGGAGTGATTTCATATGAGGGAACCAAAAGGTTATCCACCAAGAACTCATAGCGGGTCTCATTCGGTGGTAGATCAATTAGTGAAGCAATTGTAGCCATGGCATCTGCAGCTCAATTCTGCTCTCTGGGTATCTGCTCAAAGTCTGTCTTGATGAAATATTGTTTCAAGTCGTCCACCATTCTTTTATAAGGCATTAATTTATCATCCTTTGTTTGGTAGTCATTAGCTGCCTGATGAATCACAAGTTGAAAGTCCCCAAAAACACGAAGTTCCTGGATCTTCCACTGAACTGCAATCCGTAATCCAGTTGTTAATGCCTCATATTCTACTATGTTATTAGTGCAGGGAAATGATAATCGATATGCTTTTGGTATAAAATCCCCTTGAGGAGTTATGAAGAGGATACCAACTCCTGCCCCATGCTGTGTGTATGAGCTGTCAAAGTATAATTGCCAAGGCTTTGCATGCGACACTGTTAAAATGGATTCATCTGGAAATTCTGAAATTAGAGGAACATCATCTATCATGGGAGCATCTACTAACTGATCTGCAATAGCTTGTCCTTTTATTGCTTTTCTATCCACATACTCGATGTCGAATTCACTCAGGATCATCACCCATTTGGCTAGTCGCCTAGTAAGTGTTGCTTTATTGAGAAGGTATTTCAATGGATCGATCCTTGCAACCAACATAGTCTTATGAGTTAGCATGTAATGTCATAATTTCTGTGAAGCAAAGACCATAGCGAGACATGCACGCTCAATTGGTGTGTAGTTTAGCTCATATCCCACCAATGTGCGACTGATATAGTATACTGCCTTTTCTTTGCCCTTCGCAACTTGTTGTGCTAAGAGTGCCCCCAGTGCTATTGAAGTAGCTGATATGTATAGTAATAGAGGTTGGTCCGGAACTGGTGGCATCAAAACTGGCAGATTCAAAAGATAATCTTTGAGTATCTGGAAAGCCTGTTGACGGTTATCATCCCATTTGAATTTGATGTTTTTATGTAGCAAGTGCTGAAAAGGATTACACTTATTTGCAAGTTGTGCTATGAATCTTCGTATGGATTGGAGTCTCCCTTGCAAAGATCGAAGTTGATTGATATTTCTTGGTGGTTGCATCTCTAGGATGGCCTTGACTTTTGCTGGATCGGCTTCGATTCCTCTTTTTGATACAATGAATCCTAGGAGCTTCCCAGAGGTTACTCCAAAGACACATTTCTTGGGGTTTAATCATACTTTATACTTTTCCAACCGATCAAAGATGAGTGAAAGTATGTCCAAATGTGTATCTCTGTCTATTGATTTGCCCAAGAGGTCGTCAACATAATCTTCCATAGTTACGTGCATGAGATCATGAAAGATAGTAGTCATGGCTCTTTGATATGTAGCGCCTGCATTTTTTAGGCCAAAGGGCATGACATTCCAACAGAAAGTTCCCCAAGGGCAAGTAAATGTTGTTTTGTGCTGATCCTCAGACGCAATTTTTATTTGATTGTAACTAGAGAATCCATCCATCAAAGATAACATCGCATGGCCTGCTGTGAGATCTACAATCAAATCTATGTTTGGTGTAGACACCTAAAATTGTCCAGTCTAATTAAATAAATATTTTATTTATTTAATTATCTAAGTCTAATTCTTCTATTAATTAAATAAATCCTTATTTATTTAATTAATTCATTTATCCTCTTCTAGCCTTATTTCTCATTTAAATAAATACATTTATGTATTTAAATTATCCTTAAATTAAATAAATATTCTTATTTGTTTAATTATCCTATTTCTTCTATTAATTAAATAAATCTTTATTTATTTAATTAATTCATTAGCCTTTTCTACCCATGACACATGTCATTCATCTCTTAATTCATACACTACCTACCCCTTTCATTATTTTATTATTTCTTTTACCTACCCTCTAATCATAGCCGACCTCCTTTTACACCTCTCAATCTTATCCCTCCATTTCATATTGTGTCTTCTATATAAGGAGATGCTTCCTTCATTATCAAACCCTAATGAGCTAATGACTTAAGGCCCTAATGATCATTTTGACTACACTACGATCCTACTTGCAACCACATTCCGTTCTTTGTTGAGCTCTTGTGCACATAAAATCTGAGAGCAAATATAGCAAGCAAGATCAATGGAGATAGGAAGAATGAAGATCAAAACCCTATTGGACATGTGATGGTATAATCTTTGTGATTTCATGTGATTTGCATTGTCTTAGGTAATCTTCATATGTTATGGTGGATCTTTCTTGTTGTTAGGCTAGGGTTTGGTGGTTGAATTCATTTAGCCTTTCAATCTTGTTGTTATTGTTATCCATTTTCACCATATACATTTGGTAATGGGAAGTCATCCTTAGGACAAGCTTTGTTGATGTCTCTGAAATCTATACATATTCTGATACTACGATCTAGTTTACTGACAGGCACTAAGTTGGAGATCCATTCAGGATAATCAATTTGGCATATGAATTCGACATCCAATAATTTCTCAAGCTTTGCTTTGACTAATAATGCGACTTGTGGATGCATCTTTCTTAATTTCCGTTTCATTGGTTTTGCCCCCGGTTTAACTGTCAAATGGTGCATTACCAAATCCGGATCCAATCTAGGCATATTAGCGTATGACCATGCAAAGTTGATTTGTCGTTCCTGAAGAAACTTATGAATTTTGACCTTTCTGACTCTGTCAAAGATTGAGCCAAGAATATGTTGTGTGGAACTTCTTCTATACCAATGTTTGTTTTGATAGTCTCCTCTACCAACATGGATGACTTTCCCTCATATGATGCTTGGAGAATGTCGATCCTTCCATCTTTGGGTGCCTCAGAGAGGTTTTCGCCCTCAGATACATCCTTTCTTTTTACTTTTTTGGGGTTAGACAACGCCACAATGTGGTTTTCGCCATAAGACCCTTGGTTTGTTTTTATTTTTATATTTTTGTGACTGGAAGGCCCGACACCCTCACCAAAATATGCCACGCTATTGAGTTCTATAGTGTATCCCGCTTTATGGTCCCCAGGGGGAAGATCATCTCATATGCCAAGATAGTCAATAAAAGCTTCATCATTTTGGAATGTGTCAAACTGTGCAGGTCCTTCATGGTCCCAGTCAATGAGTTGGTGGTGAACAAGTGGAAGGCCTTTGATGTCTTCGAAGTTAGCGGGGCTAAGAGTGAAGATGCAGTTATATTCAGGTATGTCAAGGTAGTTATCAAGGTCATCATTGGCACTCTCCTCATCATTCTCGATCGTGAATGAATCCAAATTATCATCAATAGTAGCGCATGTTGGGACAGGTGTTCTCATTCTATGTGATTTCAACCTAGGATCTAGAGGCAAGGACTGTATGGGATCCTTCGGGGTTGTTTCTTGACCAACTTTGAATTTTTCATAAAATTCCTCTTCTTCTGTGGGTTCATCTGGCTCTCTGAATGTCTCGGTGAGCTCGTAGTCACTGGAGGATTTGTCTGAACCCCATTCCCATTCATTGGAGTCTATGGATTAGTGATTCTCTTGTTGCATTTTGGTAGCTGTGATTTGTAATGCTTCTTTTGTTCTTTGAGTGTGGACCTTGGAAGTCACGAAACCAAGTCCGTTCGAGCGTTCCTTTTTAAATGTCAATTCAGGTTGTAAAGGTTCAATGATGCCTTCCTTTCTTAAGCCAAGAGGGCTTTTACCATCATACCCAAATTTTTGTAGAATCTTGAACCCTTTGCCATACTTCTCACATGGTATGCTGATGTGATCTTGTGTATCATTTTCAAGGTCTTTGTAAAGCATTTTGTATAAGTCTTCCTCTTCCAGTTCACCCCATCTTTGAAAGATGGTAGGGTCCCATTTGAGTATAATGATAGATACCTTCTTATTAGGATGTGGTCTTCCATATTCTTTTGGTGAACTCATGACTTGTTGTAAGTACATGGTCTGATTCAAAGTGTATTCACCCATGCCCTTGTCCTGGAATTTGCCTTTAAGCTCACCTTGTTTTGATGTCGAAGGTTTTAATGACTCAGGATCAATGTATGCAGAAGAAGGAACAGCTTCGCAATTACTGGGAATGATGGTCTCAGTTTTTGGTCTCAAGTTATTGCAGTATATGAATGGATTAGGATCACCATTAACTGTTATTTCAACTCCATTGTGAGGAAACTTAATGCATTGGTGGTATGTAGATGGGACTACCCTAATTTCATGAATCCAAGGACATCCTAGTAATATATTATATGTGAGCTCTAGATCAAGGACTTGACAAACCACATCCTTTGTAACTGGCCCAACTCTGAGAGGCAAGGTGACTGTGCCTTTGGATGAATGCTCTTCATCATCATATGCCTTGATGGTAATTTTGTTTGTAGAATTCACAGCTTTATCAGAATATCCCAATTGTTTAATAGTGCTCAATGTACAAATGTTTAGACCTGCTCCTCCATCTATCAGGACTCATTTTATTCGATGTTTGTGTATGAAGGTTTCAATTTGTAAAGGTGCGTTATGTGGCTGACTTACGGAGGCGTCATTAACTTCTGTGAATGTAAGGGAGTGTGGAATGGAAAGGTATCCCACCATGGCTTGAAACTGGTCCACGTTCAGATCAGTAGGGACAACAGTTTCTCTCAAGATTTTATCCAGAATG
This sequence comes from Cryptomeria japonica, assembly GCF_030272615.1. NCBI lineage: Eukaryota > Viridiplantae > Streptophyta > Pinopsida > Cupressales > Cupressaceae > Cryptomeria > Cryptomeria japonica. Next base: position 423,806,082 of record NC_081407.1, read on the forward strand.
GCTTTATGTGCGGGGGATATGCGTAAAAGCTCAAGGATTGAAATAAGCGCAGGTGTCTTCCCTAACTGTTCGACAAGGTCATACTCAGGTTTGGTTGATGAGGAAGTTGTGTTTTTAGTTGGAGATCCTTGCAAAGTGAATTTACCTCGATGGGTTGTAACATGACATTCAAAGGTAGGTTCGGAAGAAGATCCAATGCCTTTTAGGACAATCTTGGGTCTTTGGATAGAATTCTCAGGTTTTTTGTCCTTGATGATAATGGTAGAGACATAGTTGTCCATCAAGATGTGATTGATAGTTGAATCATAGTTATAAGATGCTCTGGTATAGTTGGTTTGGTCATCTGTGGCTGCAGCTTTTCCCTTGTCATGTTTTGGGAATGGTTCCTTAAACATCTCGTGTTCTTGATTGGATGAGTGTCCTTCAATCTCAATGTCACCTCTATCAATGAGATCTTGTATGATGTTCTTCAGTCGATGACAATTTCTTGTCTTATGACCCTTTCTCTTATGGAATTCGCAATACTCATCATCATTCCACCAATTTGGTTTGACCTTTAGCTCATATGGAGGAAAATCTGGAATTGTGATTACTTTGTTTGCCACTAGCTTCTTGAAAATTGACTCAAGTGGTTCTCCCAATGGGGTGTACTTCCTTCATGATCTGGAAGTTGTTTGAGTATTCGCTTGATTGTTTGTAGAGCTTGATCCCGAAAAAATGATTTTGGGTCACACTGTATTGGCATCAACAACACTATCATTGATTGTGTTCTTGTTTTTGTTCCAAAATCTTGGCTTATCTTTTCGTTTAAAGTCATCTTTGTTTTCTTTGAATATCTTAATGACTCCTTGTTCAATTAGGACCTTTTCTATCACTAAGCCTTTTTCAATGACGATCTTGAAGATGGACAAACAAGCTTTTCTTAGGTCATAACCAATGTCTTTGTAAACATTCTAGGTGAACATTTCTACCATTTGTTTTTGTGGAATTTCACAAGAGCATCTACTGGCTAGGTTCCTCCATCTTTGTAAGAATGATGATAAAGACTCTCCATATTTTTGCTTGGTGTTGCACAAGGTGGTGACTGATATGTCTGTCTCTATGTTGTATGAGAAATGTTATATAAATGCCTCTGCTAGATCACCCCATGAATTAATACCAGGTGGAAGTTGGGAGAACCATTCCATAGCTTGATCTTCTAAGCTTTGTGGGAATAATCTCATCAAATATGTCTCTTCTGAAGCTACCTCAATGCAAGCTGTGAAAAACTGTCTTATGTGTGCCTTAGGATCTCCTTTTCCTCTATACTTATCAAACTTAGACATCACAAAGTGTGTAGGAAATGGAGGCATTGGAATTCTCTTGTCAAATGGATAGGGACATATGTCTCTCATTGTGTAAGTTGGCTTCGGTTTATTTATGTCCTCCATTTTCTTTTGTAAGTCCCTGATTTGCTGTTCCAAATTGCTCTTAGGTGGAGACCAACTTCTTGGACCATACCCCATGCTTGAGGCACCAATTGGAGGAGGAGCATGTTGCATATATGGATGATATTGATCATACACATGTTCATATGGAGGAGGTCTATAATGATGCTATGTATATGGACCACTTGGTATAGAGTCATGATGAGGAATGGAATATCTGCTTTGTCCGTGTATACCATACTCTATAGGCATGTCATGAGTTTGTTCTAGTGTGTTGCCCCCAAATTTGGCGTGGGGTTTCCTTGTGTCCAAATTTTGAGCATGCCTTTGAATATCCAATTGCTTTGGTGGTTGATCCTTAGCATTAGTATGTGGTCTGCAAAGGTGAGTATCATATGCTTGACCATGTGTATGTGGGACCTCTGGTTTTTGAAACAAAGATGATGGTGATTCGGGCACCATATGTGGTCCTCTATTGCCTCCACTATTAGGCCTCCTTTGATCCATGTGGGAGTGAGGTTGTTGCAAAGGTCGATTTTCCATTATTTGAGACATGTCAAAATCATGAGGGATCTTGGTTCCACTTTGTGCCATCACTTGTAGAAAGTATTGTCTATCTCTCCTCATTATTTCCTCAACCAATCGATAGAAATGGGGATTCATAATGGTGTCTTCCACTTCTGTTGAATGTATGGAAAAGTTGTCCATATTGTCATTGTGTGTATCATTGTTGTTTGTAGTGTCCATGTTCTCAACATTTGGAATGTTTCTATAGGCATCCATGTCAGGTAATGTAGTATGATCAGAATTGAAAAAGATATCATTGTCATATTCATAGGCACTCATGTTTGTGGACTCTTGAGCCTCTTTAGTTTCTCTCCTATATTTTTGGGAACGGGTTTCAACCATGAACTAGGTTTTGACCAAAATGTGTGAGATTAGATGAAAATGGAAAGATATGAAAGACCAAGAATTGAATGGAATGTAAATGAATATGAGGTTTACTTGCAATGTCCAAAGTGTAAGACCAAGTATGTATGTAGTAGAGTAGGTGTGGCTTCCAAAGAGATGATAGTTTTTCTTGATGAGGTAAGTTGACCTTGACTCTAAGTAAGACCAAATGAGACCCAAAGGTGATAGACCTTGATGATGGACCACTTAGCAAAATGTTGTTGTATGTAGTGTGTTGACAAAGTAAGATGAGGACAAGCAAGTGACTTTTTGACTCTCAAGTTTAGACAAATGTGAATGTAATGTAAGGTGTAAAGCAATAATGGACTTTGTGAGACCCAAAGACAAGTTGAATGCTAGATGAAAACATGAAGAGATAACCTAGGAAGCTCAATAAGTTTGAAATTGACTGTTCTTGTTTGCTGAATTATGAAAGTTTTCAATCCTGAACACAAACATGCTTGCATACTTCATAGACGTGCTTAAATGACATAGACGCTATTCTGTCTAACACAGACGCACTTACATGACACATACGTGGTTCTGTCAAACACAGATGCGTTTCTGAGATTTTGCAATGTTGCTCAAAAGACACAGACACGTTTCTACCCTTCATAGACGCAGTTAGAAGACACAAATGCAGTTCTGTCAGATACAGACATGCTTCTGCAAACTTTGTGCAATTTTTCCAATCTGTGAAGTTGTTTGTTGTGACCAAATCTGAATGTTTGACTGTTTTTCATGACAAGAGGACACAATGTTGATGAGGACTCAATGTTTGCAAGTGTTTAGACTCAAAATGACTCCAAGAAAAGTGTGTTGTTTGATGTAAAATTGTTTTGCATACACTTGAAGACACAAAAGACACAATGTTTTGATGTTTGGTCTTGAATGTTTGATTGTTCAAAATAAGTCAAGCACAATTCTTATGGTTGGCCAAGATAATAGTTGTTGATCCCACATGGAGTATCCCCCAAGACTATGCTATTCAGAGCAGATACTTAGATGCTTGACCCCATTGGCTCCACCCTCGGCACTCACTTCTCAAGCCAGCCAAGCATCAGTCCCCACGAAAACTCCTCATGGAAAACTTTGTCTACTAAGAACCGTATGTGTGTGGGCCGCTACCAGAGGTCCGACCTCCTGCCTCAACGACTAGAAGGATTTTGGCTTCTAAAACAAAAAGGTGCTAGTAAGGGCATCCGCTCGTGTGGCCATACATGCAGCACTTTCAGCTCTGTAAATACAGAAGGCTCCCAGCCAGTAGGGGTTACACCCTACAAATGATCAAATAAATTTGATCAAACAAGTTTATAGGGAGACATAGTGTCGGTATGAACTAATCAACACACGCTATCCATAGTTTTCACCATGGATACAGTTATTTATATTGGTTTGGAAGAAGATGGCTTTTCTTTTGCTACCACTTGGGTCCTTCTCTCCTCACTAGTAGTCCTAATGACCACATGGGGAGACAGGCCCTCTAAAGATTAAACAAAAAGAGCCTATTTCTCAAGACACAAAAGACAATGGTTCAATTTTAGTGCACCAATTGAAGTGTTTGCTAGTCTATGAAAACAAGGCACACAATGAAAATCAAAAACCCTTCCCAAGATCCTGCAACAAAGATCTATTAGTAGTTTGGATTGTTTGAAATAATCACCCCTTCCTGCAAGCACACAAGTTAGGTAAATTTTAGATCCAAAAGACTTTGTGAAAATAGGGGCCTTTGACAAAACGATTTTTTGCTTCCAAGACAAGTTGCACCACTTTTGTTAGCTAGATCTGAAAATGTTAGCCCAAAATAAACCAGATCTGAAATCCATATGATGAAAAACCGAATCAATGAAACAAAAAATGTAACAATTGAACACAAACACAGTTGTCACAAACAGAGACGCTTCCAGAACACATAGACATGCCTAGATCTGACACAGACACGGCTTCCGAATGCAAATGCGCATGAAGACATCACAGACGCGACTATTGAATACAAACATGTTTTTGGCAATCTGCAAAAAAATAAAATATTGTCGAATATGCAGACGCGGTTCCAGATATCACAGACGCGGCAGAAAATCAAAAACGCGATATGAAAGTGCGCAGACGCGAAATATCAAAATGTTGTCGGAAATGTCAAATCTGCAACCTAAAAACTACAAAATCTGCAACAAAAGATGTTAAATGAAAAAGGGACAAGGGTCCCATCGGGCGTGCCAAAATGTATACAGTGAAAATGGATACAACAACAATGATAAAAGACTAAATGAATTCAACCACAAAACCCTAGCCTAACGACAACAAAGATCCACCATAACATATGAAGATTAACTAAGACAATGCAAATCAAATGAAATCACAAAGATTATACCATCACATGTCCAATAGGGTTTGAATCTCCATTGATCTTGCTTGATATATTTGCTCTCAGATTTTATGTGCACAAGAGCTCAACAAAGAACGGAAATGTGGTTGCAAGTAGGATCGCATATGAAAGTGCAAAGCGTAGTGTAGTCGAGTGCATAATTGAGTTAGGGTTTGATAATGAAGGAAGCATCTCCTTATATAGAAGACACTATATGAAATGGAGGGATAAGATTGAGAGGTGTAAAAGATAAATGGTCGGCTAGGATTAAAGGGTAGGTAGAGAAAATAAGAAAATAATGAAAGGGTAGGTAGTGTAGGAATTAAGAGATGAATGACATGTGTCATGGGTAGAAAAGGCTAATGGATTAATTAAATAAATAAAGATTTATTTAATTAATAGAGGAAGTGGGAACAATTAAATAAATAAGATATTTATTTAATTTAGGAAAATGATAATTTAAATAAATAAATGTATTTATTTAAATGAGAAATAAGGCTAGAAGAGGATAAATGAATTAATTAAATAAATAAAGATTTATTTAATTAATAGAAGAATTAGGCTAAAGTAATTAAATAAATAAAGATATTTATTTAATTAGACATGAAAATTTTGGGTGTCTACAATATCCTCTCATATTGAGTATATGTAACAACAAAGAGAACAAACATAATTCATCCATTTTTGCTTGAATATTCTCCTTTGTATTACACTCGCATTTGCCATGGTTATTAGATGAATGACCTTACTCCATGTACTGAGTGAGATAGAATAGTAAGAAGATAGGTTAAGGTAATGAATAAGTATTTATTACCTTTCTTGATTTTAATTATTTCATCTTAAAGAATTAATATTAGTTAACAAATTTTTTTGTTTGTTTGAAAAAGGGGTAAAAAATTTATTAAAATTTAGAAAACAACATTACATAAGAACAATAGAGCCAAGGCCCCAGAAAGCAATAAAAACAAGCACAAAGAAAAGAAAAAGTCATCCAGTAACACAACCATCCCTATCATCAACAAGAACTCCCTCCAACTCATTTCGAAGCTCTAGGGGAACCAATTCCCAGTCCTCCAAGTGCCTGTCGTCTAAATGTTCAAAAGCCCATTTTGCTAAGAAATCAGCCACCCTATTCCACTCCCACAGAATATGAACAAAGGTCACCATATCCATCAAAGAGCTTACCTGCAAAATCTGTTGCACCACCAAAGCCAGCTGCCACTCCACCTTCCAACTAATAAGTAAATCAATCAAAACCTAGGAATCGGATTCACAAATAATCCTACTCCAACCCATCACATGCGCCTTCTCAAAATACAGAAGAATAGCCAATCCTTCCATGAGGTTAATAGTCTACGCCCCTTCATGGAAGGAAAAAAAGAAAATCACTGACCCCGAAGAATCCCTGCCAATCCCTCCTATACCAGCAAGGTCAAGATTACTCCAAGAGGAGCCATCTGTATTAATCTTTAACATGCCTTCAGGAGGGGTTTGCCACCTCCCACCCCTTTGAATTTTCTGCTTCACCCATTGCCCTCTCTTGATGCGCAAAGAAGCCATAAACAACCCTTGAATCCCCAATCGCTCAACCACCCCTGCATCCCTTCTCTCCAAAGGAAAAAATACCTCACACTTGGCTTCCACTATCTCCTAGACCATGCTTAGAACTCTTTGCTAGACTTGTTGTAAAAGCCTCTTCTCTCAAAAAATTCTTTGATTACGCTCCAACCAGATCTACCATAATAGGAAAATAGGCCCCACATACCACACATCTTGCAGAAAAGAAGTCAAAGAGGGAGGCTTACCCAATCGAATCCAAAATTCAATCAAGGAGGAAGAATGAACATGGGGACTCTGCCAAACATCACACCAAAAATATCAAATCTGGAAAGGGAAAGCACAACTAAAGAACAAATGAGTAGAATTCTCCTCATCCATCCTGCATAAAACACAAACATAAGGACCCTGAAATCCCCTCTTTTGAATATTATTCTAGGTCAAGCACTTATTCCTGGCTAACAACCAAGCAAAACAATTACATTTTTTGCCAAGAGAGCTTGTTCCAAACCCTCTTCCACCACTAAACTTCCTCCCTGACCAACCTATGAGATAATAACACTTGGTAGCCAGTAGCATCTGTATAGACACCCTTCGGAGTAGGGGAGCAGGAAAGCACATCTTCATCCTGGAGAGAGCTACACCGCCTACTAGAGAGAAAATTATGCAACACAACGCAGTCCTCATGTAACCTAGCATTCAACCAAGCATCCAAAGCCTTCCACCTTGCAGACTCTAACTACCCACAAGAAGTGAAGTTTTTAAAATCACTAAACTAAGACCAACCTGCCTCCATAAACCTTTGGCAAGATTCCACATGTTAGAAAACTGAGAGATTATGGGAGGAAACCCATCCCAAGAGTCCAACCAGAACTGATCTTCATTCCCCCTTTTACAAATCCAAAATAAACCTTCCTAAATAAGTGCAACACTTTTTTAAGAGTACCCCAAATCATCGAGCCTTTCCCCTCAAGGGGATAACATGGAGTATCGCATGGGGAGGTTCCCGCAAGATACTTCTGAGATAGCAACTTGGCCCAAACCCTCTCCTGCTCAATACACCTTTGCCAATATATCTTTTCTGCCAAAGCCACACAAACCAAAGTCACCTATCGGACCCCAAGACCACCAAGCTGCTTCGGACTACAAACCACCTCCCATCTAACCAAACTCCATTTGGAGTACTCCAATGATCCAACCCATAAGAATTGTCTAGTAACAACATCCAAATCCTTAACAAAACCCAATGGGGAAACCTGGAGCATACACCTATACATGGGCAACATCTGCACCACAAACTTAATCAACTGAACACACCCTGCAAGGATAACCACCTATGCGTCCAGTGATTAACGTTTGCTCAAAATTTGCCAAAATATTCTACCACACCTCCTTGGGCATCCTGCTAACCACAATAGTAACACCAAGATAAGTTGAAGGGAGAGCACCTATCTGAAACCTCAAAATCTGAGCCAGCCTCTGCTGAATGACAACCAAGGTGTTGAAGAAGTAAATGAAAGACTTATCCTCATTAATCAACTGACTTGAGGCAACTAGATAAACATCCATCACCCTCTGAATATTAGAATCTTCTTTGACAGTAGCCATATCCATGAAGGTGGTGTCATCTACAAATTGCAGATGCGTCTAGGGAGGCAAGTCACCCCCCACTGCCATCCTTGGATGGAACCTGACTCAACATTCCTTCAAATCATCCTCCCCAATCCTTCAACAAGGAGGATGAATAAGTAAGGAGAGAGAGGGTCCCCCTATCAGAGTTTCCGAGATGCACTAAAAAGCTCAGACTATTCCCCATTAATTATCACTGCAAAGGAAACTGAAGTAACATATCTCATAGCCCACTGAATCTATTCTTCCCCAAAACCATATGCACTAAGCACCTTCCTTAGGAAGAACCACCCGACTCTGTCATAAGTCTTAGCCATATCCAATTTAATGAACATTGTCTTCTCCCTGGAATAGGCCATAGAATGAATAGTATTTGATGCTATAACAATACCTGTTAGCAACAGCCAAGAAGGAAGACTGAGAGGGGGGGAGAGAATCAGTCTTCATCGGTCACACAAACTTAATCACAAACACAAATCTGATAAATTGTAGCAATAACAAAGATAATAAAATTGAAAGCACAACACACAACACCAAGATTTTGACGTGGAAAACCTGGTTAAGGGAAAAACCATGGTGGGAACCTACCCATAGTAAGATGATACTGTACAGTAGTATGAGAAAATATTACAATGGGAAATGCACATGCATTCATGCACACTACCTAGAGCTCACTGCTCAAAAGATAATGGCCTGGAAGACTACAAACCTCAGGGAAGTCTCACTGACTTACAACAAGATTCAAACTACAATCCAGAAGAAATGAATTGAAAGAATAACATCTCCAAATGCCTGATTACAGTTTTGGTTAAGCACAAATGTATGTCCTGCAACACCAATCTCTCCTCAATCACAATACCGAAGGATGAATCACTTGTTCACACTTAAACCTCTCTTTGATAATGCAGACATAACATCGACACCTAAATTACATGAATATGTCACCTATATATACAAATCATCAACCTTGATAACAAGGTTGACTAAACCCTCAACCCTCAATTACAAAATTATATCACATGATACGAAGATCGACCACCAAACCAATATAATTGTTTACATAGCATAACATGGACCTAAATCAAATTCCCAAATGCTCAACTCCATCGCAAATCATGCCAAGATCAACCACAACACGCTACACCACCAAAAATACTGCATAAGACGAAAATCATCACTGGTTCATAAAAACCACCAAAAAATCGCACAACGATCAATATAGATCATCAAAACAAATAGGACACAACTAGGAAACACCATCAAGCACGTTATAATCATTAGGAATAGTTGCACCAACACCACTTATTAAATCTTCATCGGTCAATGTCTGAAAGCTCAAGAACATAACCAGTCAACAACTGTCACAAAGAAAGATAACTTGCGGAGCACCAAATCATGATCCATCTGAAATGAAGATATACAAGACCATCCCAAGCAATATCCCAAAAAATCAGCACAAGATCTGATCACACCAGAATATATCGGAGGAAATACTGAACTCTGTAAAATAGTGATCAACAAAACAACACTACAACCGGATCATAAGATCTTCCCAATCATCAATCACCGTAGCAATACACAGGAATATGTTGACATCAATGACAACAACATATCCTAGCACCAATAATGACCAACAATATCCAACAATACCATCTAGGATTTGCCTTCCTGCCACAAAACCACTCTATTCCTTAGAAATCATCTCCTTAAGCCCCTTCTTCAGTTTATTTGCTATAAGCTTAGAGATCATTTTATAAATCACATTATACAGAGATATGGGGTGGAACTAACTTAATCTATCAACCCCCTCCCACTTAGGAATAAGAGCAATAAAAGTAAAATTTAAGGCCCTTAGCATCTATTTATTCTTCTTAGACTCCTACACAACTGCCAAAAGATCCAACTTGATAATATCCTAGAATTCTTAAAAACATTCAATCGGGAAGCCATTAGGACCAGGGGCTTTCCCTTTCTTCATCTAGAAAGCAGTCACTTCAAGTTTCTCAAGTGTTATGTCCCTCATAATATTATCAGGCATTTCTCTAGAAACCAGAGAGGGAATACAAGAGAGAACTTGTGCTTCCTCGGGTGAATCCCCCTATGAGTCATCCCTAAAGAGAGAGGTAAAGTACTGCACTGCCTCACCTAAGATCTCAGGAAGAGAGGAGAGCTACTCACCCCTATCGTTCACCAGAGATGGGATGCAATTTCCATATCATCTAGCTTTCACTGAATTGAAAAAGAATATTGTATTTTTATCCCCTTCCTGAAGCCGCTCTATTCATTCCTTTTGTTTCCAATACACTTCCTCCCTCATCTCACACTCCTCCAGAGATTTCACCGCTTGTGCCTCCTCTTGAAGCAGCTCCTTAGTCAGCCCATTCTCCCTTATCACCCTCGTAATACTATCCAACTCCTCTTGGGCCATTGCCTTCTCATGGAAAACATTTCCAAAACACTGTCTATTCTATCACTTGAGCTGAGATTTTACAAATTGAAGATGCTTAGAAAAGATGTACATAATTGTACCAGAAGAAAGTCTACCCCTTCTCCACCAGTCAGCCACAAAGTCATACAGAGAGGAATCGTGAAGCCACATAAGCTAGAACCTAAATGAGGGTATGTGAGGCACTCGAGCAGAATCAATAACAAGTTTGATAGGTCAATGATCTGATCCTCTCCAGTCCAAGATTTTCAAACAAGAAGACCAATTACTGCCCACCGAGTAACATGAAACCAAAAACTGGTCCAATCTCTCCGCAATACAATACTCCCCAATCCTGTGATTATTCCAGGTGAAATGACCATTACTGGGCTTGATATCAACTAAATTCAAAAAATTAATATTATCCCGAAGAAGCATCGTCGAGGGCTCCAACCTCACGTTACCCCCACCCCCCCCCCCCCCCGGCTTCTCATTTAGCTCAGTTATAGCATTGAAATCCCCAACCAAAACCATGGGTGAAAGGGTGTCATGCTACTAACAAAATTGATATGGGACCATAACAATTGCTTACCCCGAAATTCAATAGGTGCATAGATATTAGAAAAGAGGATAGTCGCCCTATCTCAAAACTAGAGGAAATCATGGACATAGAAGATTTAAACGTCATCTAGACCATATAACGTATCTTCCTCAGGTTCCATAGGAAAGCCACACCCCCAGAAGATCCAAATGCATCGATGCACTAACACTCCCCATTCCTCCACAACTTGGGCGCTAAACCAAACATAGACTCCACTGGAAGCTTCATCTCCTGAAGAAAAAGAACATCAAGACCTTGACCTCTGATCAAATCATGAACAAATATTTGTCTATGGTCGCAGTCCAAGCCCCTTACATTCCATGATAAAACTATCATTTCAGGGGATTAGAAAAGTGCAAATTTAGAGTCTTTACTGACCCTGATGTTTGTGTAAAAAGTGGTAATCTTGTAAGCTATAAGACACAAACACTTCAATAAGTCATTGCATGCATGGTTAGACAGATATAATCAATGAATATAAAAACCATAACAAATAGACCTATTGCCTCCTAAAAGATGTGAGTATAGACTTGCTCTCAGATTTATTTAGGCAATACCAGTGACTAGACTACACCAAGACGAAGGATTTAATATATATGAATGAAAAAGTAAGCTAAATGGATGCAAGATTAAGCAAATTAAGCTAGATGGATGCAAGCAATGATTATCAAGCTAACATGATTAAACTAATATGCAAAAAACTAAGATGCAATAAGCTAAATGCATAATATTCTCGATGACTCTAGAGAAAAAATAGCATAATAACAATAAATCTCCAGGGTTCTTTGATTGAGAGATGAAAACCTGAATTTATAGAGAATCCAAAGAGAAAACAACAGTCGAGGTTGATTGTCGATGAGCGGTCAAGATTCTCTAAGAGGAAGCATAATCCAGGTGATTTGATGTGATTGGCTTCTTTCTTTAGGTTGAAGGAAATAAGGTTGAGCTAAAATTAAGATAAAATCAGAAAAAACAGATTTATTCCATTTTCCTTTCGTAAAGCAAGCTTTCTTTGATTTATTTTCTTTTATTCAATTCTGCTCCTTTTTTTGAATTTTTTTTTTCAAATTATCTCAAATTGATTTCTTTTTTCAAAATAATTCTTTTTTTATGATTAATTCTTTTTTCATGATTAATTCATTTTTGACGATTTATTCCTTTTTGATGATTTAATGACATTTTGATTTATTAATTGAATATGATAGGATATTTAATTAAATAAATAGGATAATTGATTAAAGAGATTTGATGATTTATTTGAAAAGATTAATTTTGCCATATGACATTGATGATTTAAGAATTAATTATTCAGGTGCTCAAGATTGATTTAATTGCCTTTGATTAGGACCTTGGTGATGTAGTCGAGATTAGGGACTCATGATTTAGATGACCATTTTTATTCTCTTATTCACAGTAAAAATAATTTTTATTCTCTTATGAAACTTACTTAGTTTCCTGAGAATGTGAGTTCTAAAATACTAGAGCTCCTAAAGCTTAGTACACTTTGGTTTCATCATGTAGCATAGAGCAGAAGTCATTGACAACAGATATTGCACCAGCATTAGTTGTATTCACGCCAAAGTATGGAACTCACTATATTCTTGTCAACACATTTAGCAATAGCAAATACAAACATCAACATATTACCTTCTTTTGAGGATATTATACATACAGGAGTCCCACACATCACTCAATAATGCATAGAAAAGGGTTGCAGGACTGAACAAATGGATTTCAATTCCTAAACACTACTTGCCAAGCTATCGATACATACATAATGATCAATTGCAGGTGCAATTCGGTAATGGTCACTCGTGATTAATGTACAACCTTCATCCACTAAATATCCATGTCTGCATGCACATAAAATACAAGCAATTGATGTGTTTCAGAGTGCTTCATTAATTCAAATATTTTTGAGAGCATCCTTGACATACCCATTTTGAGCATATCCTACAATCATTGCATTCAATGAGATAGCATCTCTTTGGAGCATTTTATCGAACAATTTACATGCCTTTTCTATGCTTGCACATCTTGCATACATGTCTACCAAAGCATCTCTAACAATAATATCTAAATAAAATTCCCCAACCATTACATTTTGATCAATGGATATGTATACCTTGTTCCAAAGCTCGGGGCATTTTGGCACAAGCAGGAAGGATGCTGGAAAAGGTTATGGATTTTGGCAGTTGCAACTACAACATCTGAAAAAATTATTTGATCCTTTATCCTTTTATGGATGTCCATGCCCTGTTTCAAAGGCTCCCATTTTCACACAGGCATGGAAGATGCTTACAAAGGTTGTGGAATTTGGCTTCACACCCGCCAATTGCATTTTCTTGAAAGTTTCTAAAGCCATTTCAACAAATCCATTAAATCTCCAAAGATTTTCCACGCACATGTTTTTGTTTTTGTTTCTGAAGCTATTGCTGATTCCATAACTACTTATGGTGAGTTCCCAATGGAGCCGTCACTGAGCCAGCATATATGAACATTTCAGTTTGTTGTTAAGCTTTACAAAGAGCATTCTTCCCTTATGGATGATATTGATGATTTGCAAGATATAGAGATACTCATTTATAGTAATGATAAAGTAGCTTAAGAAGCTTTCTTGACCATTTCTGATTCTAGACTAAGAGTTTGAATTTAGATAAATAAATCTATGGAGAAAATTTAAAATAATGAAAGATTGTCACCATTGTTATCATACAACATTGACATAAAGCCCTTCGGAATAATACCCGACTTTGGGACATGAAGACCAAACTTAAAGAAGACATGAAAGCAATCAATAGTAGGATAACAAGAATAATGTGTTCGAGGTCCTGGAAGCAAATTATGTTGAACGCAATAATTTCAATGCTTCTTAGCTTTGGTTGCACAAGATTCAATGTTTCTTAGTAATTAAGTTTTATTTGAATCTAGAGCCTCTTCGAAAAATTTAGAACTTCGAATAAGATATAATCATTTTGATTTATTTTTTTTTGCTTTGGATGATGCAAGGTTCAGATCTCAGGTATAATTTAATGTACATATTTTAATTCTGTATCAAAATCTTTTTTATAGAGTTGGATGCTTCTAAATGTAACTTCCAATTTTTAATAGAGTTTGATGCTTCTAAATGTAACTTCCAATTCAATATCTCACACAAAATACCTACTTTCTAAGTAAAATGCAATGTGACAGAACATAGATATTTTTGGTATAAACTGAAAAACCTAACTTCCAATTCAATATCTCACACAAAATACCTACTTTCTAATTAAAATGCAATGGGACAGAACACAGATATTTTTGGTATGAACTGAAAATCTATTGCTGATAACCGTGCATTAGGAACACCAAATTGGTTTTAGGCATAATTTTTTTTTGGCCCTGGGCTTAACATAGCCAATGGATTCGCCTTGGCCCTTCACTAGAAGGACTACTCATTATGCATCCCTTTGTCTCTACTCTGGTTACCCTGCCGGGTACTCATTTGTGCACCTACGACTGAACTACTTGCCCTTTCATGGTAGGTTTTCCCCTGGAAATGTAGGAGTTGTTTCAATCCCTCCATATGTATGATATATCATTTACGTTTCTCCCAGAGGAAAGTTGCAGCAGATATCATAGTGCTTTACAAAAATCTCTTTTAGATTATTCTCCATCAAAAGATTGTGGAATATAAATAATGTGTCTGCTAAACCATGATGCGTATCCTCACAAAGGTATCTGACATAAATTTTGAGTTCACTTGAAACATTGGATAAGTCGAGACACAAACTTTTATAACAAAGCTATTTTTTACATCTCCCGCTATGATTTCAATGTATGAAACCCCATTGCTTTGAGGCATTTATTTGAAAAGACTTAAAACTTCCACAAGAATGTCATTTTGTGCGCATATAGAAATCATTGCATTTCATGATGCCACATTTTGGCGAGACATTTTGTCAAACAACTTACCTGCCTCGGCTGCAGGTTAACATTTCTTGAGGTATTTTGTCAAATAGTTTGCATGCCTATTTGTGCATTCATGTTTTGCGTATATGTTTGTTAGGGCAGCTGCAAAAACAACATTCGCGACATAAATTTACTCTCAATTATGCTTTGATGGACATACTCTGTTCTAAAGTTTCCGATTTGGCACAAGCAGGGAGGATGCTGGCAAAAGTTAATAAATTTGCCTGTACTTGTTAAAACAACATTTTCTTAAAAGTTCTAATGGCCTTTTCAGTGGATTTTTTTATGCATACTGTGCAGTCAGTAAAGTCAATGAAACCCATTTCTTCAAGGCATTTTGTTAATTAGTTCATGTGTCTTATTTATGCTTATACATATTGCATGCATGTCATCGAATGTCCATACCATCCTCTAGAATTCCTATGTTAGTACAGGCTGTGATGATACTGCCAAAGGTGAACTGATTGGATTAGATAATTGTTCCTTGCATTTGGCTAAACAATGCGAATGCTACCGGAGGAAAGCCATGCCTTCACTTTCTTATTTACGATCCTCTTCTATAATATTTATCATCTCATTAATTTTCCAGCAAGTCAAAATTGGCATCATTATGACTCTCTAGGCTTTGATAAAGCTTTTTATTGTCCACTAAATGACATAAGTCTGTGTCACTCTGCAGACAATGATCAAGACTTCACCTTACCATATGAGCCTTTTAGGGCTACTCATTCACTGTTAAAACCCCCTTTTTACTGGCCTAGATCACTGTGTATGGCTTGGCCATTGATTATGAATCTGAAAGTGTTGCTATAACCGTGCTTTATGGTTATTTTGCCCTTCATGCTATGAAATGTAAGACAATGGTATGACTGTCATTTGTACTGTTATTCATGCCTTTCATTATTTTGGAGCTATATTAAAAAGTCATTGGTTCCTTTTGTTATCATTGTGACTGAAAACTAGTAAACTGTATTCTACTACATGAAAAGGACTATCCCATTCTTGTTGTCATTACTCTTTATCATCTATTACTTGACTTTCACATGCCTTGATTATACATGATTGATACAACTGGTACAACTCCTGCACTTATATCAATATAAGGACATGTCCTCGTATGATATGTCGTTGTTCTTATATGCTTTCTCACTATTTTTATTGTCTACTAAATGACATAACTCTGTGTTTGAACCTCCTTATGTGGCCTTGTGACAGTCTCTATTGTGCCCTAATGATGCATCAAAGTAATCACTATGATTGCCATTAATTGTACATGAGCCCTATAGATTATATTTTCATTGTCTTCTTTGAGCTTTTCATGTTGCACTTACTATTAAGGGATTGTACCTCTTTGTTCTAATCCTTTATGCTCTAGGAAGACTGTTCTCATGTCTCTTTTAGTGAATTGATCACTGCTAATGATGCACTTGACCATGAATGATAGGTTATGACTGGAATGTCATTTATTTGTAGTCTTCTTAAGTTCACAACTATTTTCCTAATAGCTTCACAAATTGTCCAATATCCCGAGTTCACATAACCTTGTCAAAACCCTACAAAGCTGCCTTGCATACTATGTCCTTTGGGACTGTGCATTGTGTCTACTCCTTGTACATTCATGACAACATCATTTGATATGAATGGCTACTATATCAATAGTCCTCATGCTGAGGGCCTCCCTTCTTGCTTTTATTCATGTCACTGTTGCAACCTTACTGTATTTGTACCTTTGACCCTTTTTATTCTCCAACGTGTGATTGATATGACATTGTGAATGTCCAAAGGCCTATCTGATAGTTAAAGATAAATACAAGAATAATTACTAATGAGCAGTGACATGATTGGGCTCACTATTTTTCACTATTTTGTTGTCTGTTTGGGTTGAGTATACACTGTCATGCCTTGTATTTGGTCTAAATAAGGATGCTTCAAGACTATATGGACTGCATGGTTACAAGTTTATGATTATGTCTTGATCATTTTTGACATCTGATTTTTGCTAACATGAACCTTTGATCATCATAGCTTTGTAAGCACTCTGGGTTGTTTCTCCTTCTGTGGGAGCATCCTTTCAAGACCGTATCTCTATGTTGGGCTTTTGTGGCTTTGATCTAACTGTTGTTGCCATACTGTTTAATGGCTGCCATGACTATTACAACCCTTAGATCTGCTCATTAAGATCCACAAATCTTTTGTTAGACTGCACTTTATACACTGTAACTGTTCTATCTTAATCAAGACTGTTTTGAGATATTGGATTGGGTTAATTACTGTGCATGCCTATTGCTCTTGGTAATCAAACAGTTCACAGTCTTTTTGGCTTGATGGGCACTGTGACTGAATTTGTCCTATGCATCAGATTTGACCCTTTGGATGCACTACATCCTTTCCTTGTGCTTAGGGATGCATCTTTTCATGTTGCTTTGATAGTGATTAGATCATTGTCCTTAGCTACTAATTGACTACGATTTTGACTGCAATTTTCAATCCTTGAGATACTGAACTAAGTCTCTGGCACTCCATGGACTGTGATACTACTCAATTAATACTATGATTTTGACTGCAATTTTCAATCCTTGGGATACTGAACTAAGTCTCTGGCACTCCATGGACTGTGATACTACTCATTTAATACTATGATGCCCTTGCAAACTACCACAAAACTTTAAATCTGTCCTACACTCTACATCCTCTTGGGGCTGCACTGTTATGGGCTATGAAATCTGAATCTCACTATATGCCCTGACCTTGAAACTTCGGTTATGAACTGCATTTTGGGTTGCTTCTTCATATTGTGTTGGCTCTGCCATTGACTATATCTCTTGCCCTTACACTCTACCAGACCTGAGGCACTATCAAATTTCACTTTGTTACTGTATTTATTCTTCATCATTGAAAGTCCTTAGTTGTAGATAGTAACTTGTTATGACCACCCTTTCTTCATTATGACAGTCATGAGATGTATGCAAGGGCATCTTGTTATTTTGATGCTCTTATCTCGAGTCTTATTGTTGCTCTTCCACCTTTCTACGACCTTGTTTCTATCTGTTAGAGATGTTGCTCCTTGATTAGATTTTTCCCATTGTTTCATGACACAGGTATGATTGTCATACTTGTTATTCAGAGGACTATCTTCCTATAATTGTGCAAGTTGTTTTCTCAAAATCATCTAAGTTATTGATTTCCTACTGTTTGCTAACTAGCCCATCTCATTTTTAGAAACATATTTACTGGTAAAACTTCTTTTTATTACTAAAAATAACATCTGATTTGAAATATGGATGAATATGTAAGCAGGGGATGCAAGTAGGCCTAAAAGTTTTGAACTCCATTTGATCCTAAATTTTTGGACTTTTAAATCTTAGTTTGGTGCCTATATACATCTTACATGTTACAATCCCATTGACCAGTTTTGATCTTTTGTGAACATTAATATCATTATTTTATCTTATACCTTATTCCCATTGATATGATAAAAAGTTCTTAAATTGTAAGTTTCTCAATGATGGCCCCATATTGATCTTTAGTATGACTCAATTTCACATATATTTGCTTATGAATTCTCAGTTCTGCCCATGTCAAATGGTGGACTGCATCAGGGTGTAATGCGTGGAATGAGCAATAGAAATGCTTTCTTGAGCCTAAAACATTAATAAGTAACATTATGGAATATAATATAAGTTGTCTGATAGTCCTTTAGCATGATAAAGGGTTAGTTATGGAGGATAATCACATGTTTTTGGCTCAGCCTGAAAGTATTGTGTTTGAACTGATTTGTAAATTCCATCATTGTTATCTAAATCCATCCTTCAAACTATGAAAACTGTACTTGCCTCTATGGCCAAGCAGTTATAGATGCCCTAATATTTAAGGGTGCTATCTGTTTTCTAACTTAGAATATTCTTCACCAGTTTTTTGAAAAATAAAGGAAATGTGATAGAAATTAATAGAAATTAAGGGTTCTATCGATCTTGAAGGACCATTTTGATGATCAAATATGATAGAAATTAATGGGTAGACTTCAGAAACCACTACTTTTTATTGGAGATCCCTATATATCACATCATAATGTCTATGTTCATCATCCCATAGTGATGAAAATCACCATGTTGTGCACCCAAATGATACCTTTCCAGAGAATTATGCACTGCTTTAGCTGAGCCAAATTTCCTACTCTGTGAAATCCAGTGATGTTGTGCACCCAAATGCTACCTTTCCAGAGAATTATGCACTGCTTTAGCTGAGCCAAATTTTCTACTCTTTGAAATCTAGTGCTGAAGATCACCAATATTGTTCTGTTCCACATATCTCCATTAGATATAAACCCCCTTTCCCGCAGAATTGACCACTATGTAACTCAATCATCAAAAGGAATTCGATCTGGTTAAATTGATGCTCTTTCTGAGTATTTTATAAGTATACAAGACATTTACAAATTTAGAAAGGGCAAGAAAAATTAATTAGTTTGTTTTCATAACTACCTTCCATTCTAATATTTTTGTTTCTTCTGTTGTTTTACACCAGTGCTGAAGATCACCAATATTGTTTCGTTCCACATATCTCAATTAGATAAAAAACCCCTTTCCCGCATAATTGACCACTATGTAACGCAATCATCAAAAAGAATTCGATCTACTTAAACTGATGCTCTTTCTGAGTATTTTATAAGTATACAGTACATTTACAAATTTAGAAAGGGCAAGAAAAATTAATTAGTTTGTTTTCATAACTACCTTCCTTTCTAATATTTTTGTTTCTTCTGTTGTTTTACAGATCAAAGAAAGTGAAGCTTCGAATAAGCTCTTCTTTTATTCAAGATAAAAAAAGATATTCCACATGACACATAGAGGATACAAACCTAAACTGTTACATCATTTTCTTTAATAGATGCATAGATCAATTGGGAGGTTGTAAATGAGATGCTTTTATGGAAATATGTAATGGGGATAATATTCTTGACTTCTGTTGTCTGCGAGCATATTCTTCCCATTGTCCCTTCTGAATGATCGAATTTCACATTTTTGAATGAGTACATTCATTTTAATATTATAAAATCGTAATGTGAATGGCAATTCGAGATAAATTGCTATAATTACTATTGGTAGTTCAAATTCGACCTTCCTCGGGTCCAACCGCTAGTAGTATGTTATCCTGTATTCCGTTGATGTTGATCTCATTAAGATTATGTTATGTAATTGGTAACTTGAAGAATTTTTGGTGTAAATCCTTTTACGCATTAGATTCCCTTTACCTTCTTTATGGCATTATGACTAATGATTGTTGTCCTGTATATCTATTAAAAGTTGAGAAAATCGAATTATGGCAATGTTGAATGAATGGATTGATGTTATTGTATCCTCTTGAATTCACTTATATGTTCATTCAATTCTTGTATTTTCTCTAAGTTTGAGATAAATTCAAGTTATGTTTACCTCTAGACATAAATGTGATTTGGGATGAATTGAGATCTTGTTATGATCTTAGATAGCTAAGTAAAGGTTGTTTCTCCTATCTTCATACAAATGTGAAAGCTTGTGGTTCATTGTTTGATTAAAGTATGCCTTTTCTTCAATTAGATATTCAAATATGCTTGCTCCTATTTGATTATGTATACACTTATGTGTCTTGTAAGTGCATGTATTCTTTTGCAATCTTTGTATACATCCTAGAGTTTCAATGTGTAAATATATGTTTGTGTACATAATTGGCTAAATTATTGTGAGTAACTATTAAATAAGAAATACATGGATGGATGCTTTGTCTGCTATGTATGTTGCATACATGTTGTGCGCCCATGATGTTGTTGCATTAGTGTTGCACAAATTCCATTACTCTTTTCAGTATCACATTGTTAGTCTTCCTCATGTTGGGCTGGGTATCTTTCATGTCGCGAAAAAATTCCGGGGAAGTGTAACTACTTCATGGTAGGGTGGAAACACGCTCCGACAATGTTCTCGCCCATGATGTGTTTGAGGGAGACCAATGTCGGAAGTTCCTATCATGGTGGCCTACATGTAGGTACATTGATTATTTTATCGTGTTCGACCTTATGGTCTATGGTAAAGGTATATGTTTCACTACTTTTAGTCTTGTTATTGTTTTCTCACTTTAGCTTTGTGTCAAAATATGTAATTTTGTATCTCTATTCTTGTATATTTGGGCATATGGTATTAACATACACTTGATGACGTGTAATTTGTGTATTATGTTATTTTGAAATTATGGTGGTCCTTACAATTGATGTCAAAGAGATACTGGTTTTGAACTTGATGGATCATGAACGGATGAAGAGCGGGATATTCAGCTTGATTGAAGCGATGAAACTGAATAGATTGATCAAAGCGATACTGATCCCAAAATTTATTGAACTAGGACCAATGAAGAGCGAAGATACCGATCTTGAACTTGATGGATCAAGAAGCGGGTACCGATCTAGAAATCGATTGAACTAGAATCGGTTGAGCGAAGAGATAATAATGATTCTGAACTTGATTGAACAAGAACCGATTAGCGAAACAAAATGTCCAGCTTGATTTGATGTGGTGAAACTAAAAACCTATTTGTATTGAGTGTGTGATCACTGTAAAAAAGACTCTTTAAACCCTTGATTAGGTTTAAATGAATAACCATCTTGATGAGGTGTAATGAAACTGATTACTGTTAAGAGACTGATTCAAATGAAGACAATATCAACTTGATTTGGTGCGATGAAACTGATATTCCCTTAGCAATGAGGTCTTGTTTGATTTTAGATTGAAAAGATTTGCTACTCGGATTTTGATGAAGATTTGAAAAAAAAAATCTCGACTTTTGATGATGTAATCCTTGATAATGATGGTGTAGTAAGTATGCCCCCTTAGGAGCGAAATCGAAAGATGGCGAGATACCATAGTGATTCGAGGTAATTGAGTGACAAGAAGATTTAGCAATGATAATTTGAGCACGGAGAATGATTTAAGAATTTATTTGAGATAAATTTAAGGAATTTTGAGTTGATTGGAAAAGATTTGAGCGTAGAGTGATGGAAAGATTGACCTGTTGATGAATGTGCCAAGTGGTCAACGTTGTGAAAATTTGACTAGAAAAGTGATGTCAGATTTCGATTTTGATCCCAAAAATGGACTCAAGATGGTCAATGTAGCTAGGGGTACAAATTTCCTGTCAATCGGGGCAAGTTTGAAAAAATGATGATCGTTTCAGATTCAAGTTTCATTCAAAGGAAAGAAAAAGTAAAGTTATCATGCTGAAATCACATGAAATGCACAAAGCTTAGTATGAATGCAACCTAAAAATTTAGTCACTGAATTTGTTTTGCTATTTATCATCACTGAGCGTTTTAAAATGTCGGAGATAGACATAAGAACCAAGCCACAAAGAGCCAGGATGACCTGAATGTCATGTTCTTTTGATTTAAGTGAACATAAGCATCAAGGCATAAAGAGACAGGATGACCTGAATGTTGCTTACGTGCAAACACACAAGATAAAGAAGAGTTTATTCCTTTACTAGGCAATAGTGATTATCTTGTCCACAATGACCCTTTTATCATTCATATCCTAGGACAGATTAAGCATGCATTTCAATTGCAAAATAAAGAAAGTTACTCAAAACAGACAAGGAAATGGTTCCAACCTCCCTGTAGCATACAAATAAATGGAGTTGAGATATGTGTGGAAATTTCACCTTGATGTGAAGGCACTTATCACAGACACCCAACTTATGAGATGTTTTCAGATAATTGGAATCATTCCTTCAAGCAGAAAACCAAAAAAAGTATTATGCCCCCAGTCCTTGCTCCTCTTAGTCAAGATAGACTTTCTTGAGTTACTCAGAGGGAATAATAAACGAAAACCAATTTAAAAGATAACATATAAAGAAAATTTCAATCATATCTCAGACAGTTTTAGTGATTATTTTCTTTGTTCTTGCTTTTGTGTGTTTGATGAGATGTCACTGGCAAAACCCTGCAGTGGTTAGGAGACAAGTAACTAACTTGAATTGGATGACTTGGTACTACTGACAAAAATATGACTTGGTTAAACTGCTTAGGACATTTAGATTGATCAGTCAATTACCCTAAGACTAGGACGTTGATCGGTTTCAAGCCATGAGGGTTCCAAAAAGAACTAGGGTGTCACAAAAGCAACTGAAGGCTATGTACAAGCGAAAGAAAAGATGCAGAAAAGCGGGAAATAAAACAGAAAAATGCCAAATTTGCATTGATAAATGGAGCACTTCAGTACAAGAGGTGCCTGTTTACCAGGTTTTCACCTTCTTGGCATATTTTCTCTCTTTTTTTTACTACCAAGGTGCTTGTTTACCAAGTTTTCACCAAGGAATTTTATTTTTTTCATATTTTGATTTTTTTTTTCTAGACTTTTTATATATATTTTTCTTTTTCTTTCCAGGACATTTTCGTTGTATAGATTGTTGGAGCAGAGAATGCTAAGTGTAGAATCTCTTCAAGTGGATGGTGTTGACCGGTTCACAAAGTTGTTCTCCTTCCGGTGTTGAGAGTTGGTAAGCGCCAGAGCCAAAAACTGCGGGAACAATGTAAAGACCCAGCCATGTGGGTTCAAACTTCCCTTTTTATTCTTGATGTTGTTGTTTTTTAGGATTATCTCTCAAAACAAGGTCACCAACCTGAAATTCTCTGTGTCAAACTTTCTTGTTATAGCCTCTAGACATTATCTTCTGGTAAGCTCTCAGATGATCGAATGCCACTTGCTGACGTTCATCTAGAAACTTGAGTTCTTGCAATCTAGATATTCTACGATCTTCATCAGTGATAAGACTATGCAAAGAAACTCTAAAGAAGGAATTTCAACCTCAATAGGAAAGATTGCTTCGGCCTCATACACCAAAGCAAAAGGTGTAGCCCCAATAGGTGTTCTGATGCTTGTTCTATAAGCCCATAGTGCCAGATTGAGCTACAGATTCCAATCCTTTCCAGATTTTTTGACTGTTCTATGCAGGATGGTCAGCAAAGTTTTGTTAGATGCTTCAACCTGTCCATTACCTTGAGGGTAGTATATGGAAGACCAATGTTTAATTTTGAACTTGTCACAGAGATCATCTATATCCTTGTTCTTGAACTGCCCCCATTGTCAGTTACAATTGAGGAGGGAATTCCATACCTGCAGATGATGTAGTTAAGAATGAAAATAGCCACTTCTTTACCAGTTGCTTTGATAAGCGAAACTGCTTCAACCCACTTAGTGAAATATTTGGTGACATTTATGATAAACTTATTTCCATTGGATGATGAAGGATAGATTTGGCCAATGAGGTCAAACACCCATTGTTGAAAAAGACAATGTGTGATAAAAGGTATGAGCTCCCTTGCTGAAGCATGTATGAGATTGCCATACAACTAGCATTTCTGACAAGTTTTAGTAAATTTTACAATATCTTTTTCCATAGCTGGCCCATAGTAGCCAACCCTCAGCAGTTTTCGAGCTAGAGTTAGACTGTTTAAGTGAGATCCACAAATACCTTCATGGGCTTCAGATAATGCACGTTGAGACTCTTCAAGTTCTAGACACCTAAGCAAAGTACTATCTAAACCTCGCCTATATAGATCGTTAGTGATGATGACATACCGTGAACCATTACGGATCAGGTTTCTTTTCTCATTACGAGTAAGGTTATCAATGATGATTTGGTCACATAAGTAGGAGTAAATATGGTTATAGTGAGATGAGTCATGCCAAATGATAGAACAAACCATCTGGTAATCAAGGGAATCATAAGCAGGATAGAAAAGCTTTTCCACCAGGAAAACATAGCGGAACTGTGTTTCTTGTAGTTGTGGTATAGATGCCAATGTAGCCATAGCATTTGCTCCTCTGTTTACTGATCTAGGAATTTGCTAAAATGAAACAAAGACAAATTATTTCTTAAAGTCATCAACCATTCTTTTATAGGGCATCAGTTTTTCATCCCGAGTTTGATACACATCGTTGATCTGGTTGATTATCAGCTGAGAGTCACCATAGATGTATAGCTCAACAACTTTCCATTCAATAGCTAGTTTGATTCCATTTACCAAGGCTTCATATTCTGCAATATTGTTGGTGCAAGGAAAGAGGATCTTGTACACCTTTGAAATTGAGTATCTCTGAGGAGTGATAAAAAGTATCCCAACACCAGAACCTTGTTGAGTAAAAGATCCATCAAAAACATTTTCCAGGATTGCTGAGTAAGATGCATTATGGATTCATCTAGAAATTCTATGTTCAGAGGTTGATTATCTTCAAGTGGAGCGTCAACAAGTTGATATGCAATAACTTGCCCTTTGATAGCTTTGTGTTCTACATACTCAATGTCAAATTCTATGAGTATCATAACCCATTTAGCCAATCTCCCTATAAGTGTTGCTTTACTTAGAAGATATTTCAAAGGATTAATCTTAGCCATTAGTTTGATAGAATGTGCTAGAATGCAATGTCTCAATTTCTATGAAGCGAAGACCACTGCCAAACAAGCTTTCTCAATGATAGTGTAGTTCATCTCATAGGACACCAATGTCCTGCTGATATATTATATAGCTCGTTCCTTGTTGTTCTCATCTCGTTGAGCCAAAAGTGCCGCCAATGATGTGTTAGTAGCTGATATATAAAGAATCAAAGGTTTGACTTGAATTGGTGGCATCAAGATAGGTGGATTGGAAAGATATTCCTTGATCTGTTTCAGGTGTTGTTCACATTCTCTATCCCAGTTGTATGTAACTCCTTTTCGTAATGCTTTCATGAACAATTGAGCCTTATCTGCTAGCTGAGAAATGAAGCGCCTTATTGATTGGATCTGCCCTTGTAGAGTTCTCATTTGACTTACATTATTTGGAGGTGGCATTTCCATTATAGATTTAACTTTTTCTGGATCAACTTCAATCCCTTTTGCTGAAACTATATATCCTAGCAGATTGCCAGATGTAACTCTGAGTGCACATTTCTTAGGATTTAGTCTGAGTTTAAACCTTTTCATTCTGTCTAAGATTAAACCCAATTCTGAGAGATGTGTTGATATTTTCAAAGTTTTGACTAGGGTATCATCTTCATAGTCTTCCATGTTTTTTGTGCATCATATCATGAAATATTGTAGTTACAACTCTTTGAAAGGTAGCACCTGCATTCTTTAAACCAAAGGGCATGACATTCCAGCAAGAAGTTCCCTAGGCACATGTGAATGCTATTTTCTCTTGATCTTCAAGTGTGATTTTGATTAGGTTGTACCCAAAAAAGCCATCCATTAGAGAGTACATTTCATAACCAACAGTCTTGTCGACTATCATATCAATGTTAGGTAGTGGAAAATCGTCTTTTGGACATGCCTTATTTAAGTCTCTGAATTCTGCACAAACACATTGATTTATCAAGTTTTGAATCATGGACAATATTGGATATCCACTCAGTATAATCAATTGCTCAAATGAATCATGCTTTGAGTAATTTCTCTAGCTCAGCTTTAACAAGAAATGCAACATGAGGATGCATTTTTTAGAGTTTTTGTTTGACAGGTTTGACTGCAAGAGCAATAGAAAGATAATGCATTATAAGGTAAGGATCCAGACCCGGCATATTAGGATATGTCCATGTGAAGTTGATCTTTATCTATGAAAAAATCAGTAAACTCTTTCAATTCTTTTACTAATAGGGATTGAACCACATGTATTATATGCTGAATTTCTTTTGTTACAATGTTCACTGGTTGTGTAGGTTCAATCAGTACTGATGAGTGCTCTTGAAAGTGATTAGGCAAAATATTAAGAATCTCACCTTCAGGTGCCTCAAGGAGGTTTTCACCATCAGGTATGTCTTTTATTTTTACTTTTTTCGGTTCTAATACCGCCACAGTGTGGTTTTTGCCATCAGAATACTTATTTTTTTCTTTTGATATTTGAGACTAAGATACTTGACATCTGCTTCTACCAGGTTCACACTCTGTTCGTTGATGGAAGAGTTCATGGGTTCAACTGCATTAAGGTAACATGCTAAGGCATAGTCATTGGAAAAAGTAGGGATATCCATGGGTTGGTCTTGTAGAGTACGGTCAATAAGCTCAGGGTATAGTAGAGATAAAGATTCAATTTCAAGGGAATTCACAGTATTGTAATCACAACTGTGGACCCCTAAGTTGAGTTCTAGAAGACTACCTTGCGTTATCATCTTGAGACCGAGAAGAGTCATAACATGATTATCGAAGCTTACATTAGCGTTTAGAGAATCTAACCCAACAGATCTACCACTAGACCCTTCTCCTACTTCAAACTGGACTACGTATTGTGGTTCAACAACAATAGCTTCTTCAAACAAAGTTTCAACATTCATGACAAAGTAGTCATACTTTGGTGTTGAATAGGTAATATCATAGATGGATCTTATTTCAGATGGATCAAAGTCAGAAGATGAAGCATTTGAATCCTCTTCAAACGACCCTATAAAAGCGTGCATGGTATCAATATTAACATCTTTTATGTTGAAAGTTCCTTCTTAATTTGGTTAAGTGATCACCTATAGTTGACATACCTGTTCACATAGCCTTGATGTCTCTGTCAGTCTCTGTCTTCTTTTCCATTCATCTTCCTCTGGACTGATGACCGGTCCTGCTTGTCTAGCCTCCAATTCTTCATTTGTGTTCCCATATCTGATTTGTTTTGTCTCATTAGATGGAGATACAATAGGTGAGTGATTTTCCTATGCTTTCTCTCCTCTTAGTTGTTTTTTTTTTTTTTTTTGATAATCCAATGGTATCCCCAACCTTATGGTTTGCGACTCTGCCCAGCGACCTCAACCACCCTTGCCATGGGCTTATTTTTTTGTGCCAGGTTTGGGGGACGGAGGGGGCAAGCAGAGGCGAGACTAGTCCATTGGAGCTGCAAGCCGAGGCTCAAACGCGACGTGCAGCAAGGAAAACCCACCCAGAGTGAATCGAACCTTGGACCTACATGGGACAAATCCAAAGCCTTAGCACAACCATTCCAACCGTTTGAGCTAGCGGGCTAACCCACTCTCCTCTTAGTTGTTGCTCATAAGCTTCTTGTCTTTTTAGTCTAATTTCCTCTAGTTCTCATTGTAGCTTCATGTGTGCTATCTTTTGTGCTTCATCTATAGTATCATTAGGTTCTTCAAGATTTTCTTCAGTAGATGCATCTGATAAAGGTTCTGGACCCCATTCATACTCATTTGAGTCTGTTTCCGACTCTTCTTCTAGTATTATTCCTGTATATGTGACAGGAATGTTTAATGGTGCAAACATTTCTTTTATGCTTTCCACCTGTTTTCTCATTTCTTTTGGAATTTCAACTTTTGGTCTTCTTCCTGCTGGTACCTGTGGAACTTGGTTATAAGTTGTTTCTGTATGCAGGAAAAGTGGTTCGATGAAATGAATATTACAAATTCAAGACTTTCCCACACACCAATGGGACTCTTGGTGCAAGTTATGGAGCTGTATGGAATAGCTCAACTTCCCAAGGGATGTTCCATTGCTATCTATCTCACAAGACCCCTTAAGCCAATGCCTTTGCTCTCAGATTACTGAGCAAAGTGACTTAGGGATGACAATCATGAGAATGAGAGATGTTTGATCAATCTAACATGAATGCAATCCTAATGTGCGTGATATTAACAAAAGATGAACTAAACTAGCATGTATATGATGATAAGATGAAAGGATTAATAAAAGAACTATCCTAACATGATGCACTAGCTTAATATGATTATTATGATAAATATAAATACTTCTACAATGCTTATTAGATTATTTCTATTCAAAGAGGGATTAAGATGCTTGATAAAAATGAGTATAGATTAGATGCATAAAACTTGGATACTAGAATGATAGAAGAATGGCTCTATTTATAGGGAAAATAGGGCAATGAAGGGTCAAGATTGGATTATCCTATCAAGGGTTAGGATTGAAAGTTATCAATTCATGGTTACAATTCTCACCAATGAAATGGTGACAATTGTCAACATAAGACTGCTTGAGAGGAGATGCAAGAAGCATTAAATGCTTGAGAAGACCTCATGGTTACCTTAGAAGGTAAGAGTTAAGGTTAGGTTAAGATTACCCATTGGATAAAGCTTTTACCCAAAGAATAAACTCTTGTGCAAGGGTTAAAGGGATAACCAAGGTTAAAGCCATCAATGCGTGATGAGACCCTTGGGTTAGGCAAAAAGTCTCCAACCATGTAAGAAGGTTGAGTTAACCATTAATGGTTTTTAAGACTTTGGAGGTTAAGTTGTTGAGGACATAAAGCCTTTAATGGTTATTGAAGACTTTAAGGGTTTGAGAAGTGACTTCCCTTTGCTTAGGGATGTGACAATATTTAGGATATGGGCTAGGCTAATTTAGAAGTGATTAGAAGAATCTAGAAGGGGGTTTAGAAAGGCAAGTGGGAGATGTAGGATTTTGCAAGTGGGTGGAGGGGAATTTAATTAAAATAAAATTAATTTATTTCAATTGTGGTTGCAACTTGCAATTGTAGGATTTTGCAAGTGGGGGTATTTTTAAATAAATTTAGATTTATTTAAATGCAAATGAGATTTTAATTAAATGTAGATTTAATTAAAATAGGAAAGGGGATAAATTGATATTTTTAATTAAATGTGAATTTAATTAAAATGGCTAGAGGGGGGTATTTAATTAAATGGCTTAGATAGAAGAAGGGTATATTAATTAAATCTTAATTTAATTAATTGGAAGAATTAAGAATAATTAAATGAATAAAATTCACTTAATTCATTGTGCAACTTTTAGGTGTCTACATTTTGCCCCTCTTTGAGTTAATGTGTGACCACATGTTGATTCAAAGAAAATCTTGCCGGATATGATGCTTGTGTCTAAATGTCGATATGATGCCCCAAATTTGATGAATGATATTGATGATGCCCCAGATATGAAGAATTGATTTAATATGAAACTGATATGAAATTGATGTCGAGATTTGATATGATAATGCCCCCCTGGAGATCATTCGTGCACAAAAGGCATGAATGATCTCTCGAAAGAAGAAGAATGTTATTTGAAAGATAGAAGATTGGATAGTGATTACATGCATGGGTTTGATAAGATTGATTGGATTGAGATCAAGTCTGGTTTCAGGTATGACACCTCCTGTATAAGACATGGATGATCGAGCGTCTGGTTTCAGGAATGATATTGCTTGTAGAAGACATGGATGATCGAGCGTCTGGTTTTAGGAAGGATATATCCTGTATAAGAGCTGATCAAAATGCCTGGTTTCAGGAACGATACATCTTGCATAAGAGCTGATCAAAACATCTGGTTTCAGGAAAGATACATCCAGTATAAGACACGATAGAAGATAGTTTGGAAGAATGATAGAAGATAGTTCAGAAGAATGATGAAGATATGAAAGTGAAGAAAGATTCCATGATGATGCGATATATATGCATGTGGGGGATGAAATGAAGAATGATATGCATTATGTTTTGATATGAGATTCTATGAGGATGATGTGATGCTTAGATAAATGCTCTTGATTTTAATTATGACGCGAATGTATGATTCATGATGAGATGATATGATTTGTGAGATGTAACTTGAAAATGAGATGTATGATAATGATATGTTGTGAGATGTATCTTTTAAATCAGATGTATGATAATGATATTCTGTGAGATATATCGTGAAAAAAAGATGTATGATAATGATATGCAACTAATTGATCATCCTCATTCTGTCATTTGTCATTCCTGTATAGTCACATGTTTTTGTGTCCTTTGTGTTTATCATCATTGAGCTGTTTGATATGTTGAAAATTTATACAAGCATAATGGAATAATTGAACCATAATGACCTGATAAAAATTTACATGGTTTTTGATATTGCAAGATAGCACAAGCGTCAAGGTATAATTGAACCAAGATGACCTGAGTGTTACTTGCATATAAATAGACAAGATTAAACCATTTGTATGTGCAAAGTGGAACCTTGTCTTCAGTGATATGCTTCGAATCACGTCTCAAGACAAGTATTTGCACAACACAAGTGATCGCATCACAAACAAAAAACTAAAAAATATTGGAGTCTCCAACCACTTTCTCTAGCTCGATGCATTGTTGAGAAAATTTAGGGGATCCAATAATTCAAAAGAGTTCAAGTGCAAAAATAGTCAAAACTTCATGCAAGATGTAAACAAATTATATTTAAGAAAATCATCCATCATGTGTTTTGAAGTTGTTTAATTGGATCAGTGTTTTGTTTTCTTGGCTGCTGGAGTTTTGCTTGATAGGATTATCTTGGCATGTTGTGATTCTTGTTTGCTTGTTTGTTGAAATGCTTGAAGTCAGAGGAATGTTGCCCCTAGTTATAGAAATCAATCGATGTGGATATGTATAGTGATTACCAAGCCATGGTGGGATACGATGAACTGATTTTCAGATGAGCAAGGGTAGTGACTACGCTAAGTATGTCCTGGAAAATGTTATTTTGATAAAGTGTTGGGCGATGGCTAGTGGTTTTTGACTTCGGATACAACAAGATATGAGCAAAGATAGATAGAGGAGATGTTCTCTTACAAGTAACGCCTGTTGCCAGGTTTTCACCATTTGTTTTTATTGCACACTTTTTTGTTGTTTTTGATTTTTTTGTATTTTTTGTATTTTTTTGTATTTTTCACTTTTTCTGTGCATTAGACCACTCAAGTATAGTATTTATTCAGATGGATATTGTTGGTTGGTTTGTCGAGCATATCTCCTTCTGAAGTTGTTAGCTGAGAGGCATATGATCCATAGGCTAAGACAATGACATAGGGACCCAACCAATTAGGTTCAAACTTCCCCTTCTTTTCGCAATCCTGTTGATTTCTGGGATTTTCTTTGAGTACGAGATCACCGATTTTAAAATTCATAGGGATGACTCTGTGGTTGTAGCTTTTGCACATGCGTTCTTGGTATGCTTTGAGGTGATTATAGGCATGTTGTCATTTTTCATCTAGAAGTTCTAGTTCTTGCAATCTGTTTACTCAATACTCTTCATCCGGAATGAGACCTTTCAAAGATACTCTGAGTGATGGAATTTCTACCTCAAGAGGTAAAATTATTTCTAATCCATAGACCAATGAATATGGCGTAGCTCCTGTAGGTGTCTTGATGCTAGTTCTGTATCCCCAAAGTGCCAGATTGAGTTGCACATGCCAATCCTTTCCTGCATCATTTACTGTTTACTTTAGGATTTTCAATATTGTTTTATTTGATGCCTCTACTTGACCATTCCCCTGCGGGTAGTAAGGTGTAGAGAAACGATGTTGGATTTTGAATCGTTCACATAGTTCTCGCACATCCTGGTTTTTGAAGGGACGTTTGTTATATGTGATGATAGAACTAGGAATGTTGTATCTACAGATCAGATAATTAAGAATAAAAGAGGCAATTTCTTTTCCAGTTACTGTGGTCATTAGGACTACTTCAATCCATTTTGTAAAATACTCTATTGCAGTGATAATGAACTTGTGTCCATTTAAAGATGAAGGGTGTATTTTTCCTACTAAGTCAAGTCCCCACTGACAAAAAGGCCAAGATGTTGTAAATGGCTGCAATTCCTATGCTGGTGCATGTATACAATTGCCATGGATTTGGCACTTAGGACATTTCTTTGCAAATTGATAAGAGTCTTTTTCCATCATCGACTAGTAATATCCCATTCTTAGAAGTTTTTTAGAAAGAGTAGGACCACTTGAATGTGTGCCATAGATACCTTTGTGAAGCTCGTGTAAAGAAGAGTCAAATTCATTATGATCAAAGCAACGAAGAAGAGTACCATCTAGACCTCGATGGTAAAGGGTATCAGCAATTAGGGTATAATGGGCGGCTTGCTGGATAAAATTTCTCTTTTGGTTCCGAGATAGGTTAATGGGTAGGGTATTGGTTTTAAGATACTCATTTATTGTTCTATATAAAGGAGAGTCTGAACTGTTTAAGGCATAGATAACATGGGATGTAGAATTGTCATAGGCTGGGGAAAATAGTTGCTCTACCAGAAAATCATAACGACTCTGTTGCTCTGGAATTTGTAGAAGTGAAGTGATAGTAGCCATTGTATTGGCTACTCTGTTGTCCAACCTGGGTATTTGCTCAAAGGTGATGTGTATAAAATATTGTTTGAAGTCATCCACCATTCTTTTGTATGGCGACAACTTGTCATCTTTTGTCTGATAGTCATTGTTGATCTGATTTATGACTAGTTGGGAATCTCCATAGACTTTCAGTTCCGTGATTCTCCATTCCACGACCATTTTGATTCCTGTAACCAGTGCCTCATACTCAACAATGTTATTTGTGCATGGAAACATGAGTCTATATGATCTTGGTATGGTGTGTCCTTCAGGAGTGACGAATAAGATGCCGACACCTGAGCCATGTTGAGTATAGGAACCATCAAAGTATAGGGTCCATTGTTTGGTGGTAATAGTAAGGACATCCCTATCTAAAAATTTGACCTCCATTGGTTGCTTATCTGGTAGTGGTTCTTTAGCTAATTGATCCACAATTACTTGTCCCTTGATAGATCGACGCTCTATGTAGTGGATATCAAATTCGCTGAGAATCATGACCCATTTAGCTAGTCTGCCTATGAGAGCTGCTTTGCTGAGTAAATATTTGAGAGGATCAATTTTTGCTACTAGTTTGATTGTGTGAGCCAACATGTAATGTCAGAACTTTTGAGAAGTGAAGACTATAGCTAAACAAGTCTTCTCAATGATGTGTAATTGAGCTCATAACCATTTAAAGTTTTGTTGATGTAATAGATAGCTCATTCCTTGTCTTCTTGATCTTCTTGTGCTAATAGTGCCCCCAATGATATGTCTATTGTTGATATGTAGAGAATAAGCGGCTTTCCTGCTATTGGTGGTACCACTGGTGGGTTCATTAGATATTGCTTGATTTGATAGAACGATTCTGCACATTTGGCTTCCCATCTGAATGATACATTCTTATGTAGAAAATGATTGAATGGTAGACTTTTATCTACTAGTTGGGCGATGAATTGCCTGATTAACTGGAGCCATCCTTGTAGAGATCTGAGTTGGCTAATGTTCTTGGGAGGTGGCATCTCCATGATGGCCTCTACCTTTGCTGGATCTACTTCAATGCCTTTTGCTGACACGATGTATTCTAATAATTTGCCTGATGTTACCCCGAAGACACACTTCTTAGGGTTGAGCCTGACTTGGAATTTCTCCAATCTTTCAAATATTTTCTCTAATATGCCCAGATGTTCTGCTCGGGTAAATGACTTCGCCAGTAAATCACCCACATAGTCTTCCATGAAGGTATGCATAATATCATGAAATATTGTTGTCATTGCTCTTTAATAAGTTGCCCCAACATTCTTTAAGCCAAAAGGCATGACATTTCAACAACACGTTCCCCAAGGGTAGGTGAACATTGTTTTATCTTGATCCTCTGAAGATATCTTGATTTGATTATAGCCAGAAAAACCATCCATTAATGATAGCATTGCATGGCCTACTATGAGGTCTACAATTATGTCAATGTTGGGCAAAGGAAAGTCATCCTTTGGACAGGCTTTGTTAACATCCCTAAAATCTGTGCATATCCTGATGCTTCCATCTGGTTTTGAAACTGGTACAATGTTTGAAATCCATTCAGTATAATCGATAGGTCGAATAAATCTGACGTCTAATAGTTTCTTTAGTTCAGCTTTGACCATTAGTGTTACATGCGGATTCATCTTTCTTAATTTTGCTTGACTGACTTAGCTCCTGGAGAAATAGATAAGTGATGCATGATTAAGTGTGGATCAATCCCGAGCATATCTGCATAGGACCAAGCAAAATTGATTTGCTTTTCTTTGAAGAATTTGATAAACTCTGGTTTTTCTTCATCTGTTAGAGATTTTACTAGGTGTATGTTTTTGGCTGCTTCTTGTGTACCAATGTTGATTGATTGAATGGGATCAATCAATATGGGTGATCGCTCCTGATAGTGTTTAGGAAGAGTGTCAAGTCTCCCATCCTTAGGTGCCTGAAAAAGGTTTTCACCCTCAGATGCATCCTTTATTTTTACTTTTTTTGTGATCTAGTGCCGCCATTGACGGGTTTTCAGTAGTAGATCTTTTATTTCCTTCATTTTTGTGACTAAGAGACTTGGCATTCTCCTGATTACAGATGTCGTTACTTTTTTTGCTGGTAGAGTCTGTTTCTGGGTTGACTGTACATAGGTAATGGATAATGGAGTCATCATTTGGGAAAATAGGTATGTCATGGTTTTCAGGTTCATCCCAATCTATGAGATCAGGAAATCCGAGCGGTAAAGAGTCATTGGGTGGGTCGAGTTCAGCTGCAGTGAGTGTCATGATAGAGGTATCGTTAAGGTTGGCTAGGATATTGGATAAGTTAATGATATCGTTGAGGTCTTCGATGGTATCGTCCTCCATGTAGACTTTCTTGGAATGTCGTTGCTCATTTTCTTTGGCTTCGTAGATATGTTGTGGACCAAATTCAAGTATTCTAGACTCTATGCCTTGTCCTTCTTGAGAAAGGGGTGTATGAATAGTACTCTCATGAATATCTTCAGTAACATTTGAACAACTGCCCCATTCATAGTCATTAGAATCAGTCTCAAAAGTATTGTCCTAGAATTTTTCAGTGCTGCTGACAGGTATGTTGTAAGGTAAAAAGAGATCCCTGATAATTGATACCAGTCTGATAGTTTTCTCTGATTCCATATCAGATCCTACTTGTACTCTTTGCATTTGTTCATATACTATTTCTCCTCGGGGAGTAGTGATGCCTTCAGGGGGTGATTCTTCCTTGTTTGGAATAGGTTCCTAAACATGGTGTACTTCTGCATAAGATGCTTCTTCTCTTTGAATTGCCAACTCTTCTTGTTGTTTCTCTTTTTCCTGGTATTGTTGCTCTTTCCTTATTGTTTCTGCAGATTCGTGTAGTGCCTCCTACCAGGATTCCTCCTTGTATTTCTTCTTTGCTTTCCACTAAGGTTTTTGATATTTATTTGGTTTCTACTTTGGGGGTAGAGTGTGTCCATAGCCCAATCTTGTTTTGTCTCTCGAAAATTGTGAAGGAGGATCCAATGGTTCTGTGATGCCTTCTTGACGCTTGCCTATAGGTCCTTTGCCATTGTACCCCATTCGTTGCATGATCAGGTATCCTTTTCCATACTACTGTGTTGGTATAGCTACTTCCATAGTAGCAACTCTAACTTCTTCCTCATCCTTGTATAGCCAACTAAGGATGTCCTTCTCTTCTGATTCATGTGCTAGTGTGCCCAATTGGATAAATTTGTCATCAAACTTGGTGATGGGCTGTGTTGCTTGATGTGTTGATGCAGAAGGTTGCTCGTGAGTTTTTGGTGATGGTGGTAAGGTGGTTAGACACATGGGTTCAAAAGAGTATTCTCCCATGCCTTGCTCTTTGATTTTCATCTTTTGTTTGAAATCCATGGATAAAGATTTGAGCTTTTCTTGATGATGATCTGATGCTGAGGAAGTTTGTTTTTCCCTATTATGCGGAACTAAGTTGTCTTGGGCTGCCCCCATAGCATTGCAATGTTGAAAGGGGTTATTATCTGCTGATATAGAAATCTCCTACCCATTATATGGGAATTTGACACACTAGTGGTAAGTTGAGGGCACCGCTTGCATTTCATGTATCCAAGGATGACCCAATTAAATATTATATGTGAGGTCTATGTCTAAGACTTGGCACATAGTGTCCCTTTGTATCGGTCCTACCTGAATAGGTAATATAACTATTCCCTTGGATGATCTTTCTTCATCATCATATACTTTGATGGTGATCTTTTTGTGTGGATCAATAGACTACTCAGAGAAGCCTAATGCACAAATAAGTTTTAAGGTACAGATATTGAGCCC
This sequence comes from Cryptomeria japonica, assembly GCF_030272615.1. Lineage (NCBI taxonomy): Eukaryota > Viridiplantae > Streptophyta > Pinopsida > Cupressales > Cupressaceae > Cryptomeria > Cryptomeria japonica. Next base: position 423,842,870 of record NC_081407.1, read on the forward strand.
AACTCCTTCATCTATTAATACTCTTTTAACTCGATGTTTGTAGACCAAGACTTCAATGTGAAGGGGAGTATTATGTGGATGGCTCAACGAGATATTATCATGCTCAGAAAAGGTGCGATTATGAGGCCCTATCATGTGAGCCACCATGGCTTGAAATTTGTCAATATCCATATCTTGAGGTACATTTGTTTCCAATAGTGCTTGTTCCAGGATGTCTTTATGTTTTGGTGAAAGTTTTAATAACTCAAGTATGGATATTTGAGTAGGAGTTCTTCGTAATTGATTTACCAAATCGTATTGAGTCTTGGGGACAGTGGTTGATGTTGATGTATGCCCTTTCAAGACATATTTTTTAGCTCTGGTGGTTACATTGATCGATTCATGTTCGTGTTTGTCTTTGATTTTAATGACATTTACTTGATTGTCATTTGTCGATATATGATTGATGGTGTTATTGTAAATGTGATTGATGCGAGCTCCTTGTGTATCGTTTGATGATGAAGCTCCTTCCTTGTTGTAATTTGGAAGAGGATTTTTAAAGGCGCCATGATCACCATTTGTTTTGAGACCATCGACCGTTAAATCCCCTCTATCAATCATGTCTTTAGGGAGGTTAGTAGCAAAAAAAGCTTTGTCTAGGATATCTCTATGAGCAAGAGAGATCTTAAGCAATTCGAGAATAGAGATTTGAGTGGTAGTTCATTTTAGCTATTCAACAATGCTATAACCAGAAGAAGATGATGAAACCAATTGTTTAGATTGAGGAGACTTAGCAATGATTGTAGCTGGTTATATGTTTCAAGATGTCAGTAGTTTTGATGATGTCAATGGATTTGATGATGTGATTAGAAGATGAGGAACCAACTCCTTTGAGAATAACTTTTCTTTGAGCACGGGTCACGACATCCACAGTTCTCGACTTGTTTTGTTCTTCTTTGACTATGATTACATTGCAATGTTCAGATTGAGAAGGTTCAAGCATGTTGATGACATTATTGTTGTTGGTATACGTGTAATTGATTTTGGCACCTCCCTTAGATCTAGAGGAACCTCCCTGCTCATAAGCAGGCAAGGGATCTTTGAAAGCTTTATGATCAAAATTGGTTATATGATTCCCAACAACAATTTTGCTACCATCGATAAGCTCCTGAATATCATGTTTGAGTTTTATGTAGTTATTTATGGTATAACCCTTGTTTCAATGATATTCACAATAATCATTTTCCCTCCACCATTTTGGTTTGACTTCAGGATCATATGATTTGGAGTTGTCTAGTAATGTGATCATATCATTTGCCAATAGATTCTTAAGAGCCAATTCATATGATTCTCCCAAAGGAGTAAAATCACGTTTAGGCTTTGAAACCCAAGGCATATCTTTAAACCACTCTTTCAATTTCTTAGGAGGGTTTTCCGCAACACTTTGAGAAGCTTTGAGTGTCTATGTACTACTAGTCAGATTAAATATTGTTGGTGTTAGTTTTGGTTTAATAGTATCAACTACTCCATCATTCACAATATTTCTATTATTGTCTTTGTCATATTTCCAGTATTTGTTTTTCTCTTTAGAACTAGAGCCCTGTTGTGTTTCCTTATAAAGTGACATCTCTCCTTTCCTCACAAGCACATCTTCTATTTTGAGAGCATTGTCCAACATCTTATTAAATGAAGGGTATACTTGCATTTGAATATTATATTTTAACTCAGGAATCAGATTGTTGACAAAGATGTCCATCTTTTTAGAATCAGGAATGGGTCGTGAATATCTAGAGAACATCTTTCTCCAACATTGAAGGAAAGTGAGGAAAGGTTCTCATGTTTTCTATTTGGTATTATAGAGGTCAATCATAGTGTCTGGATGACGAATGTTGTAGGAGTATTGTTGGAGAAATAGTTTGATCAGCTCCTCAAAATATTTAATTCCTGTAGGCAGGTTTGAAAACCACTCCATAGCTTGTCCCCCTAGACTTCTTAGGAAGAGACGCATGAGATATGTCTGTTTGTGCATAAACTCCATACATAAAGCACAAAATTCTCGGACGTGGTCTCTAAGATCTGAGTTACTGTCATATTTATCAAATTTAGGAATTTCCACTCCTGAAGGAAATGGGGGCATGTGAAGATTCTTGTCAAATGGGAATGGGTAGATTGTGTCCAAGGAATACTACACAAAAGATTTATCCTTGTCTTTCATTTCTTTGATCTCAGTTTGCAATGCTTGCAATTGTTTGGTTACCAATGATAGTGGTGTCTCTTCTTCTTTTGTGATGATGTTTTCAATGTTGTAATCAGTGGGAAGTCTAGCTCCTTGTTTTGCCAATTCTAGAAAATGCTCTTCTTTTTCTCTAGCCATGATAATTTTCATCATTTTTTTGAAATCCTTTTCCTTTTGACATTTAACTATAGTATATTCTTCAGGTTCAGAAGCTTCAGAATCACTAGATTAGGAGTCATTATCAATAGCATGAGTGCTAATGTTATCGCAAGCACTATGTTTAGAAGCCTCTTTTTCTTGTCTTTCCCTAGACATATTGGAAGATAATGGTTGATCAGAAATTGGTTGGTTTGATGATGAAGTTTTGTCAAAGGTTGGTTGTTCTTGAAAGAATGGATTAGTTTGCAATGAGTAAGAATGCCTCTTACTCTTGCTAGAATTCTTAGAAGAGCTCTTGGTTCAAACATGCATTTACAATTGATGTGGCTGAGAGCTAGAAGTGATACAAATGTCAAGAGCAAATCAAAGCTAGATGTTTGTTTGAGGTGATGATTGGATGAAGAGATTGAGACCAATTTTGGTTTCAGGAACGATCTATCCTATATAAGATGTGATTTAAGCAAATCAGATTGATCAGATTGATGGATGATTTATTGAACTAGCTAGGATATAATCGACAAAATCGTGTAACACAACAACAAGGGTACACTATGAAGATTGCTATGCTCAAGATTAAAAAAGACCAGGTATACGCTCACTGTGATGGATTAGGACTGACCAGACAAGTATGACAGAGATCTGAATAGCGCAGAAACATAGGTTTCTGGACTAATGAAAATAGATGCTCGTACGACAAAAGATCAAGAACCAGATGACAATTAAACAATTACCAGACAACAAACTTGAATACTCGTACAAGATGTTGCTTTAAGTTGTCAGTTGTAGTAAATACATAAACTAGTACAGCAAATTGGGTGTTACCAAACGACAATTCTCACAAGACAACAGGACAAATTGGCAAAAAGGACCCTATGATTATGACTCATACGACATAGGGTTGGACATAGGACGAGTTTCTGACAAGAATAGGGTTTTGACCACTAAGTTTTAATGCTTTGATTATTTTTCCAGTTTCAGTTGATTGTCCAATGTTCCAGATTCAGTTTTAGATAGTTAATGATAAAGACACAATAGACACGCAAGATGTAAAGTGAATTCAAGCACAACACGCTAATCCTAAGGAAGTTGGCTGAGAGAGATAACCTTTGCTTGCAAACTTAGGTACACACCCAATAGCTAATCAAAATATGATCGCTAAGTCTCACGTAATGGATTCTCAACGCCGTATTAGCCGACTCCAAATGTTAATGGGGACACGATATGGCAATTATCTTGGGAGATTTACATCTCTTTTGCACAAAGATTATCCCCCTTTCGGAGGTGAACCGGGTAGCTTCTATCCTAGAGTTCTTAGTAAGGGTTTTCATTCGAAATTACCCCTTAAAGTCGCACAAGAATGATTGAGACCTATAGCCCGACAAGGTACTGAAAAAAGATGTAGTCACGCAAGCGTGATTGAGACCGCGAGACCCTACAAAATGCCCGATATGAGAGATCTCAAAGAGAAAACTCAAATAAATCCGTCCTCCGAGACTTTAATCTCAAAGAGGCCTATTTATTATAGTGATTCGGAATGCTTAGGTCTATCTTTACTCACTTGAGTCGTTTCTCACAAGGTGATTACTTTTTCCCATTGTGACAGGCCCTCTAAAAAGGTACACAAATCTCCTAGAAAAGCTTCAAGGGTCTGGATTTCTGATTTTCTATACAAACAAGAGCATACTCTCCTACCTTTTAGACTTTTCTCAAACATGCAAAATAGATTTGTTCATTTACCACATCGCAATTTAGGTGCCTAGAAAATAATTAAAAATACACAAAGTTTACTTGATCTCCTTAGGCAACCTACAAAAACACAAATCAGTAGTCATATTGTTTTTGAGCAGTAGATTCTCTGACAAACGTAAGTTTGAGCGATAGATTCTTTGACAAGCATTCTGCAAAAAGTTGTTAGGCTATGAAAATCTCTCAGATAGACAAAAAATAGATCAGGGTTAGCATTAGTATCAGCAAAAACCAATCAGAAAAAACCCTAAAAATCCCTCTGTTTTTAATACGAGAAAACAAAGAATCGTACGAGTAACCATACAGAGCCATATGATGATTCTTAGCAGATCATACGATAAAAGATAAATACTCATATGATAGCTTATATAAATTTGTACAAACTTTCTCACCTGACCATATGAGAAAATAGTAATTCGTATGAGTTTTCTCATGTGACCATACGACAGAAGATAGAATATTGTATGAGTTTTTGCAGAGAATGTATGGACAAAATCCAAAAGATGAGAATTTGATGATCCGCGAGGCCGAAAAATTGAGTTTCCTGCCCCATGGTGGGCACCAAAAATGTGTGTGGAAAGTGGTAATCCTGTAAGCTATAAGACACAAACACTTCAATAAGTCATTGCATGCATGGTTAGACAGATATAATCAATGAATGTAAAAACCATAACAAATCAACCTATTGCCTCCTAAAAGATGCGAGCATAGATTTGCTCTCAGATTTATCTAAGCAATATCAATGACTAGACTACTCCAAGACGGAGGATTTAATCTATATGAATGAAAAAATAAGCTAAATGGATGCAAGATTAAACAAATTAAGCTAGATGGATGCAAGCAATGATTATCAAGATATATGATTCTAATCAAGCTAACATGATTAAACTAATATGCAAAAAAATAAGATGCAATAATCTCAACTCTAGAGCAAAAACAACATAATAACAATAAATCTCCAGGGTTCTTTGATTGAGAGATGAAAGCTCGAATTTATAGAGAATCCAAAGAGAAAACAACGGTCGAGATTGATTGTCGATGAGTGGTCAAGATTCTCCAAGAGGAAGCACAATCCAGGTGATTTGATGTGATTGGCTGCTTTCTTCAAGTTGAAGGAATTAAGGTTGAGCTAAAATTAAGATAAAATTAGAAAAACTGATTTATTCCATTTTCCTTTTTTAAAACAATCTTTCTTTGATTTATTTTTTTTTATTCAATTTTGGTCCTTTTTTTGAAATTTCTTTTTCAAATTATCTCAAATTGATTTTTTTTTTCAAAATAATTCATTTTTTATGATTAATTCATTTTTGATGATTTATTCCTTATTGATGATTTAATGATAAATTGATTTATTAATTAAATATGTTAGGATATTTAATTAAATAAATAGGATAACTGATTAAAGAGATTTGATAATTTATTTGAAAAGATTAATTTTGCCATATGACATTGATGATTTAAGAATTAATTATTTAGGTGCTCAAGATTGATTTAATTGCCTTTGGTTAGGACCTTAGTGATGTAGTTGAGATTAGGGGCTCATGGTTTAGATGACCATTTTTAGGGTATTACACCCGACTCCACTAAAGTTTCACCCATTGAGTTAATTTTCTCCAAATACTTCTTCCTACTAGGTTTAATTGCTTTCTTTGCCCTTCATTTCTTGAGATCCTTTTGCATAAGGCCTAGCGGAGAAGAAGACTTGCTGATTTTTGTCACTTCCAAAGCTACAGTACGCCCGAGGTGTAAAGAGTCCCCACCTCCTTTTGGAGCCTCAGAAAGAGGAGCAGGCACATCTAGAGCCCCCACCTGTTGATCGAAATTTATGTGCAAAGTCTCATCTCCCTTCAAATCTAAAGAATCGTCAGAAATGAGGCCCTCCTATAGTGAGCCCACCATCACCCCTTGGTCGAAGTTCAACAAGCTTGGGTTCACTTCCTACTACCTGAGATCATCCAAAATTTCAAACTTGTTGTATGTATCCTCCACCTACCTTTCCCTAAATGTCCTCTTTTGACCCTAATTCTTGGTGCGAACTTTGGCAGGGACAAAACCATCCACATCCGCAGCCTCACCTTAAGCAATATTCTTCCCCTTGTCCACCCCAATAGGGTTTTGAAGAGGTTGTGACAGTTGAGACTCTGCAGGCTTAACTCTTGGACATCTATGCTGCAGGTGACCATATCCATGACAAAGCCGACAAGGAAAAGGTATAGTTTCATAGTCTAATTGTTGCACCCAAGCTTAAGAACCCGAACACATATCTATAGCATTTGACAAAGGATTGCTTGGATCAATTTCAACACTAATACGAGAAAAATCCATTACCTTTCTCCCTAAGGTTTGCATTGAAGATCCAATAGGCTTCCTCGGCAACGAGACTAACTTGCGTAGAACATCCTCTCGATAATGAGACAACCGTATCCACACTGGGACCTGATTCATAAGCTCCTCTAAAGGGTTAAATCTCACATGCCATGGTTTAACAAACAACCCCACGTGGTTGTAAAAATACAAGCCTCCTTCAAAGACCTTATTCCGATCAGCCATGCAATTAAAAGTATCCATGAAGTAATTGTTCGCCAGCAACGCAATCTCCATTTCACCCTCTGGCGCCCAAGTCCTCTGAGCGCAAGTCTCCAAAATTTGTAGCGAAACCCTCATCCCCAAAAAATTTCAATACAATGAATACTTTGAAAAATACTCAACATCCTTAGGTATCATCTACGACGAAATAACCAATTTGGGCCTCTCCTTGCATCGCTCAAAGCAATTGTTAATCTTCACAATATGTGACCCATTAAACATACTGGTACCAACAAGCCTCAAATCCGGAACAAATAGATCATTAACAAAGGACTTAAAACCTTGATTCAGAGACTTTGATCCCAATGTTGCATAGAAATCCAAGCCAAGGGATACCCCTGCAGTCTCTCCCCAAGCAGATGACAACTCACCCTACCGCTAAAACCACACCCCAAACAAAAGAAGGGACAAAGACCCCATTCCATAAAACCCCACTTGCAATACTCACCTCCAAACCGCCGCCAAAGAGAAAGCACGGGCTCAAACCCTCCTCACACGACAAGCACCGCTCGATGCTGCTGCTAACCCAAGACTCCCTGCACGCCCCACCCAAGCTCAACCGTCGCCGTTGCACCATACAATCACCAGTCACCGGCCGCTCAACCACAAACCGCCCCTCCCTACGAAAACCCCTCACTGCCCACCCCTCTGCGCATCGTCCTTCACAGTCTGCCCATGGGATAGGGCGCGAATTCCCTAGCTCAACCCTGCACCTCTCTTCAGCGATCCATCCAGAACTCCCCTATTAAATTCATGAATACATCTTTCTTATTCAAGTATTATTTTCTCAAATATTATCTTCTCATTACATATGAAGAACATCTCCCAATCTTAAATTTAAACCCTAAAATATAAAATCTAAACCCTACTTTTTGGTGCATACAAATTAAAATCCAAAGATCTAAGTGTTTAGTATATTGAGAGGAATGATTTGAGAATATATCTTTTTTTCTCCCGTGCACAAAAAATAAGGATTAGATATTAGGGTTTAAGGTCTAGGGTACTCATTTTAGTGCTTTTTTTTTATGTGTATAGTTTAGATTCAAGTTTAGGAAGGAAAAACATGATAAGTGTTAGGAGACGTACATGGAAGAAATTTTTGATAAATTCTAGGAGATATATATATGGAAAGAAAATTGATAAATGCTAAGAGCCTTTGTCAATTGTTAACAATCTAAATTAATATTCAACACATGTTTAGGAGACCATTAGTAGTGTATGACCTCTATTAGTAGTTCAAAGGCCTCCTAGCTATTCATTGAGCTAGCCATTAGCAATATGTGACTTATATTTAAAGGCTTCCTTCAAGGTTCTCTTGTTGTTGCATCGTTAGGCTTTATTCGTTGTATGATATAGCTTATTAACGTGATTATGATATCACTTTTCTATTAAAACAGACTTTAGAAAAGTATCTTTATTCAAATATGTCTTTGTATAAATTTGTGTACTTTTTATTAATTTAAATGTCTCTATTTGAAGGTATCTTCAAATGAAGGTCTTTCTTTCATACAAATATTTTGACGATGCAACCTTGAAATGAAGGGACCTTCATTGAATCTTTTAATTTTTCTCAAAGGTGTTTGCTAATTTTTCTTGCATAGGGGTCATTTTTTGCTCCATCCTACAAGTGGGGATACACTTACAAGATGACCCTTTTGTTAAATTCTAATTTCATCTTAAAGATATGGTCCTGAAGCTTCAAATCTATACATGAGGGTATGAAATAGCTGGATTTCCATCTAAATGTTTTGGAATTTAGATTAAAACAATTATTTTCAAGAAATGATGGTATCTAAATATACACATGAAAATAATTTAACTAGAATATTTCATCTTTATAAGTAAGAATCATCTTGCTTTCCTTTTTTAGACAGGTTAAAGCTATAGATTTTGCTTTATCCAAATTAACCTAGAGCTTATGACTATCACAAACAAACAAAAGCCAAGATATTAATTTACTTGAGAGATTGTTCAACAATTAAGATATCTAAATTTAATGTTGCCTACAAAAAGAATAATGACAATAAAAGTATTGTAAAATAAATAACCATATGTAACACTCAATATGTTTGATAAGAATTTGTCTAACTTATTAATGTAGAGTCCTAAATATATTAAAAAATGAGCAAAATTATTTAACACCTATCATACTCTAGACATCCTCACTTATATGATAATGCTATTACCCTATAGAAAAAAAAAATATATGAAACTTAATATATCTGATAAAGACTTGCTCTAACTCAATAATATAGAATCCAAAAATGGTAACCTTATTTAACTCCTATAATACTTTAGGAAACCTCCATGTGAATAAAACACTTATTCGTACTTTAGTTGTTGGAGATTGTTTCCATTAATGTCTAGGTGTTTTCATAGATGTCAATCCTTAGTTTTGTGTTGTCAATGATGCCTCAAGTGTAGCGATGGTGTTCATGTGTATTGAGATGTTTTTCAGCTATGATGAAGTCTTTGGTTGGATGTCAACCCTAAATTTGGAGCTAATGTCTATACTCAATATTTTGTGGAGTCATTGGTGCTTGCTCTTGTATGATATTGTTGATGAAGTTCATGATTGGATGTCATGTCTTGTTTGTGTTAGCGCAAATGTTATCATGATGATATCCTATTAAGATCAGGATTAAAAGCATTAAGTTGAGGATTAGTATTAATATGAGGATTAGAAGCATGGTGATGAATTAATTATGATGTTGGTGTCTTGTGCATGTCAAAACTTCTTTTTTATCTCTCTTGTTTTTCCCGAGTGAGTATATGGTGCTACAAGGTTGTTCTGGTTGATGAAGTGTGTAAGTGCGTAAGTGCAGGAAAAGTTTTATGAGACTGTCTTAGAGAATGCTCTGAATTCCTCCATGCTTGAAGATATGGTCTTGTTGTTTGGGATTTAATGTGTATGTGTTGTGGAAGTTGCACTCCTATCTTTTCAAGTCACTAGTGTTGTCACAAATGGTCTTTGGTGAATTTAGTATGTTGGTGAGTTGGTTGTTGATCAAGACTAGTCCAAAAAATGCTCCATATTTCTTCACATTGTTGTTTCTAGTCTTGTGGCTTAGTGGACATGTTTATATTATTTATGTAGTGTATCAGTTTAGATTTTGCAAGTTTGTTTTACATTTTTCTATCTCATGACTATGTTTTCTAGGCTTCTGAGTATGAAGAACCTTGTATTTATTTTGTTATGCCAGCTTGTTTCAGCATGACAATGTGAAATAAATATTTAGGAATGTAGAACTGGTTATTTATGAATGTCTCTATGTGGTATTCATGGCAATCATTTATTCTTTTGATACCACATTTTGTTTGAAGTTGGTTTTTAAGGTGTTACGTGGATGTTTGGTAGACTAAGCTTATTCTTGTTAAGAAAATGGTGTCTCAACCTTGCATATACATAAGGTTAATATTTTTAGTAAATTTTAATATGAGCGCAAATTGGCCCAATTCTTTTCCAAAGCTTCAAATTGGCTAGATAAGAATGCTAATAAATTTTTGTTGCAAGATCATGTTTATAGTTGAAGATATTAAAGTTTCCTTTTTTTAACAATTGCGAATGAAATTTTTAAAGTTAATTTTAAGGGCCTTAGAGGCTTTGAAATGGCCCAATAGTGTAGTTGAATATAACTCGATAGAGAACATTGTGAATTGTTCAACGCTTCAAACAATTTATCAATTAGATACCCAATTCAAAAGTTATGGCCTTTGAAAGTTGGGTCTCCTAAAATAGGAAATATAAAAAATGTTTTGGAAAAATAAATGAGTTGTAAAAGGGAGTTACATGTGTTGGTGTGTGTATTGACATTGTTGGTATTTTGGTATGGTTTTGTCATTGATGTCAACACCTGCTAGATACACCTACTTTGGAGATCCAGCAACATTCACCGGCAAACAATAAACTGTGCAAACAATTACCAGTATATGGTTAACCGGCAGGATATAATGTTCACCGGTACCTGCAATGACATGGAAGACACTTGGTAATGTCGAAGACATCATGTGGACACTTTATTTTGAAGTAATAATCATTGGTATATTCTTATTTGCATATTTGCTTTTACTGGCAAATAGGTCCAGGTTATCTAGGGTTACATCGACAAGTTTATCTTTTCCAGATCAGCATGGCACGCTATGGAGATGATTTATTATTGTTGTAAATGCATTAAGCCGACATGTTCAATCGGTTATTGCATCGGATATTGTATTGTTTGTAAAATGTTTTTATTGTAATATCTTGTAGAGCCGACCTACTAAAATTGGTCTTAGGGTATGGTATAAATGTAAGATCTTATTTGTAAGATCAAGTGTGGAATGCGAAAAAGATTTAAGGAAGGGTATATGCGAGATCAAGCAGGGATATACACGAAGACATCATTTGAAGGTGAAGTTAGGTTTTTGTAGAAGCATATCAGCATTACACCGATACTGAATCCAGCATATGAAGATGCTATTTTGTGCAGTACATTCTCATTGGATTTAACCATCCAACTGTAGTCAGTGTGACTGCCATTTGTGATTGAGCAGTGAGCTCTAGGCTGTTGGCCTTTCTGCATGTGCAGACCCCTCTTTGTACACTTACTATCTGCAGTAGTATCATCTGATTGTGGGTAAGGTTTCCCACCGTGGTTTTTCCCCTTACAGGGTTTCCACGTACAAATATTGGTGTCATGTGTTGTGGATGACTTTGTGCTTATGTTTCATGCATTAATTCTTACCGGTACAACAATTTTCTGTTAACACTGTCTACCGGCATACTTAACTGATTTATTGGTATTAAGCATTAAGTTGGTTAATAAGTTTTTGGTTTGAATTTATTTGACAACTGATTCACCCCCCCCCTCTCAGTTGTCTCCGGGACCTACAATTGGTATCAAAGCCTAGTCCTCTTTTTGCAGAAGTTTAACAGCTTGAGGAGATCCAATGTCTACTAATTATTTAAAAAAGGATAGTCCTAAACTTGATGGAACCAACTATGGGATATGGAAAATCAGAATGGAGACACATCTGAATTGCATTGGTAATGACATCTGAGAAGTTACTAAGAATGGTTATACTGCTGCTGTAGCTGGTCAGACTGCTCCCATTACTTTAGCTAAAGATGAAGAAAATGATTGCAAAGCAAGAGAAGCACTTTTGAGTGCATTATCAGATCAACAAATCATGGGATTATCAGATAGATCCACTACAAAAGCTATCTAGGATCATTTGGAAACACTGAATGAAGGGGATTCCACAGTCAAAATTTCAAAACTTGAAAGCTTCCGAGTCAGGTATGAACATCTGAAAATGGAAGAAGATGAAAGGATTTATGCTTTTATGGAAAGAGTAAATGAAATTGTTTTGGGTATCAAATTTTGTGGAGGAACCTTGAGTGAAGATGAGATTGTTTCAAAAATCTTAAGAGGTTTGCCACCGGCATATAAAATGAAGGTTACTGTTATAAATGAGTTGAGAACAATGCCTAATACATCAGTAACTAGGGATACATTAATTGGAAAACTTTCAGCTTTTGAAATTGAGGAATTTGGTCTTGTTACTACTATAAAAACTGATTTGGCCTTCAAAGCATCAACATCATCTGCTCCATCCTTTGACAAATCAGACTGGAGAGCCTTTTATGCAAGAGAACTTGAAGAAACCAGGAAGGAGAATGAAGAGCTTGAAGAACTTGAAGCACTATTTGCAAGAAAAATGCCAAAAGGCCCAATTGGAAGTAAGTATGAAGGTAAAGCACCCTTTAAATGTTTTAACTGCAATAAGATTGGTCATATGGCTTCAAGATGCCCTGATAGACATGCTAGACTAAGAGAAGAAGCTAGAAGAACATACAAACCTAATCCTGAATATCATAGATACAGATTTAAGAAAAACAAAGATAAATCTTGTTACATTGCTGATGAAGGTGTGACTGATGATTCTGATGAGGATCCAGTAGACAACGGATGGGTCTTTGTTGCTATAACAGAAGATCAATCGGTACCTATTGCTCAACCGGTAGAACAAGCCCTAGCAGCTAAAGTTGAATCAAAGGATGAATGGATTATTGACTCAAGATGCTCACATCACATGACTGGAGACAAAGGTAAATTCTTGAACTTTCAAGAATACAATGGAGGTTTAGTAAGATTCGGAGATGACAAAGCTTGTTCAATCAAAGGTAAGGGTTCAATATCTCTTGATGGTAAACATAACACTGACAATGTCTACTATGTTAAATGATTAAAACATAATCTTTTAAGTGTTGGTCAATTAGTTGAGAAAGGTTTTCAGTTACAATTTAAAAATGGAAAATGCAAAATCATGAATAGAACTGGTTTGGAAATTGCAACCGGTAATCAGACTAGAGGTAATATCTTTCATTTGAATAATAGTGAAAAGGCATGCTTAATTGCACATATAGATGAAAGTTGGCTATGGCATAAAAGACTATGTCATGTAAATTTTGATTGCATGGTAAAAATCAGTACTTCTAAGGCAGTTAGAGATCTACCTAAAATTGTGAAACCTCAGAATACAATTTGCAAGGAATGTCAATTTGGAAAACAGGTTAGAGCTAGTTTCAAAAGTATTCTAGAAAAATCCAATAATGCCCTTGATTTAATTCACATTGATTTATGTGGTCCAGCTAGAACTAAAAGCTTACAAGGTGATAGATATTTCGTGCTAATTATTGATGATTATTCTAGAATGTGTTGGGTTACTTTTCTCAGAGAAAAATCAGAAGCACTTGGGAAGTTCAAGCTATTCAAAGCAATGGTTGAAAATGAAACCGGTAAGAAAATTAAATGTTTAAGATCAGATCAAGGAGGAGAATTCACATCTAAAGATTTTAATACATTCTATGAAGTAAATGGAATCAAAAGACAGTTATCAGCACCTCGGACACCACAATAGAATGGAGTTGTTGAAAGGAAAAACAAAACTATTTTGGATGTAGCAAGAAGTATGTTATCAGAAGCAAATCTACCACATGTGTACTGGAGAGAGGCAGTAAGCACTGCTATCTATACATTCAACAAAGTTCACATCAAAGGTGAAACCGGTAAGACCCCTCATGAACTATGGTTTGGTAATACTCCTACTCTTAAGTATTTCAAAATTTTTGGAAGTAAATGTTATATTAGAAGAGATGAGTATATTGGCAAGTTTGATCCTAGAAGTGATGAAGGAATATTTCTTGGTTATTCATCTAAGAGTAAAGCATATAGATGTTTTAATAAAAGATTACAGAAAATTGTTGAGAGTACAAATGTAAAGATTGATGAACAATTCAGAGGAACTTCAAGGTATATAGACTCTAAACCGGTAATAGAAATTATGACAAATGAACCTACAATAAATCCATCGGTACAGAATGATGATCCAGTTACTCCGGTATCATCAGAGGATTCCATAGTAATTGAAGAACAACAACAGACTAAGACACCCCGGTATGTAAGACTGAATCATTTTGAAGATCAGATAATTGGAAGCAAATTTAAAGGAGTCATGACAAGAGGAAGATTGGCAAATGAAGAGGTATGTCTTATTTCTCAAATTGAACCATTATCTATCAATGAGGCATGTGAAGATAAATTTTGGATTAAAGCTATGGAAGAAGAATTAGGACAAATTGAGAAAAATAATACTTGGACATTAGTTCCCCGGCCTAAAAATAAAAATGTAATTGGAACCAAATGGGTATTTAGAAACAAACTCAATGAAGATGGTAAGGTTGTTAGAAATAAAGCAAGACTAGTGTGTAAGGGATATTCTCAGAAAGAAGGAGTTGATTACAATGAAACCTTTGCACCGGTAGCCATAATTGAGGCAGTTAGATTATTCTTGGCCTTTGCAGCTCACAAGGATTACAAAGTTTATCAAATGGATATTAAATGTGCATTTTTGAATGGAGATCTTGAAGAGGAAGTCTATATTGAACAACCTGATGGATTTTCTTTGACAGATGACAATGATATGGTTTGTAGATTAAGAAAAGCTCTGTATGGATTAAAACAAGCTCCAAGAGCCACTAATACATTTGGGGTCAAATTCCGACGGAGGTTTCCGACGGACAAGGAGCATTGTGTGAAAATTTGATTTTTTTAAAAAAAAATGCCCGTGTTCGTCGGAATTCCGACGACCTCGAGCATTATATTAAAAAAAAAAAACACAACGCATTTTCATTGTGTAAAGCAAACCGAAGCCGCTGCCCCCCCCCCCCGTCGGAGCGATCTCTGCACTGCAAGCAAGGTAAGGTTTTTGGCAGCATTTAGAAGGACCTTTTCAAGATTTGATTTGATCAGCCATTTAAACTTGCTTTGAAATCCTTAACATGATCGGCCATATTAGGTTCCTTTGCAATTTTTCACTTGGGCAGATTTTGAATGTTTCTTTTGTGCAAGCAATTCGGTGTTTCCTCGTTCTTTTGTGTAAACAAATCTGTATTTTGATCTTCTTTGTTTGATGAGTTCACTATTATGAACTTGTTTAAGACAATCGGACCTCCTTGTTTTTTCTTCCTTCCCTAATATTGGCATTGATGACAAATGCGTAGCCTCCCTCATCTACTTATCTATTTCTATATCTATATATCTAGATAAAACCAGGCAACTTCTTCTTACTCCTAGTTAACCGGGGGGCACCTAGGAACAACTACACTCACAGTCGGCTTCCAAACCATAGTCAGATACACGGATTTATAGTCAGCTTTCGAACCACAGGCAGAGCAGAGCTTGTTCCCTCGGTGTTTGCAATTTCAATTGCATCTGGATTTTGACTTTGTGGTATTCCTCAATTCAATCGATCATTTCCCTTTCATTGGTATCACAAGGTCTTGATGCTTTTTCTTATTCATTTGTATAAACAAATCTGCCCCTCATCATTCATTCGCATTGCATCAAGTCAGTCTTAGGTTCTCCATTTGTATTACCTCATCCTTATGTGAACAAAACCTTCACTCCCAAATCAATGATTAAAGTTCCATTTGCATAAGGTGATTTGGAAGATCAAGTTTTACTTGTCTTCACTTGTACAAACAAATGAACTTGATTAGATTTTGATCACTCATTTGTTTTGCTCTGATCTTTAATCTTGATTTCTGGAGTTATCTCTCAATCTGCACCTGCACTAAATTAGACTGTTTGATGTTTGAAAAGAATGACCTATCCTCCCCTTCCTATCTTTTCATCCTTACTTCAATTCAGAACTTGGTAATTCTCATTAATGTCCAATCTTTCCTAAACTTGGTGTTGTTGTTGTTACATGTTTGATAATGTAATAGAATTCCTTCAAAATCTGCCTCTTTGCTTTTACCTACAAGACAAACAAGAAGATATCAAACATCATAAAGTACATATTATCTTTACCTATCCTTCATCTCTTATGTGCTCTAATCTTATATGATCAAATGATGTTTTTAGTTTTGACAGGTCATTCTCTAGGTCTATTTCACTGTGCCTTGATGCATTGATCAGAACATTAATTGCTTGGATGATGTTTTGAAAATGAGTTGGAATGCCTTCTTTATATGGGCATTGGATGTTAGGGGCCTTTTTCACTCTATCCTCATTTAAGTGGCATGTCTTTATTCAAAGGCCAACTCCCTATCTTTCTTGGTGTCACACCTTGCATTATGCCTCATCATGGCTTATGCTGGGGATATTAGGGGTCAAGGGAATGGTGAGGTGGTTGTTTCTTTTTTTAAAAAATAAATAAATAATATGCCTAAAAATTCTTTTACCTTCTTTCAAAGATTAAGTTTTGACCAAACTAATTCTTAAATATACAAATGAAGAGTGTGGTTGGTTGGTGACTAATTACTGTTTTTAACACCATTTACAAGATCATATCTAAATCAAGTGTCTCAAGAATTAAGCTACTACTAAGAAGATAGTTTGCCTAAAGCAAATGGGTTTCTTGGGTGGCTATTTATTGTAGATAACTTAGTTCCTTCATGAGAATCAATCAATTTGGAACATGTATAACTCACATTTGTGACATGTCACTAATGCAATTCCTTAGTACTTGTTTGAGTACTATCTCCTCTATTGTTTTCTATCCACTTTTGTGTCCTTCTTAGAACAAATAATAGATTAATGAGAAGGTGGAAAAGGTGGATTCACCTAAGAGGGAGTGGATTTTCCCAATAATATGTTAGATTCTCCCAAGGATGGATGGACTATACACTTGAAAGGTAGATGATTAAGGATGATGACAAGGTGAATTTTCCTTAGAATGATAGGGTTGATTTTCCTAAGAACAAGTAGATTCATGTAAACTAGAGGATACAAATTTGGACAAAATAATGGAAGGAGACTAAAACTAGATAGATTCACCTAAATGGGAGTGTAGTCATCTAACGATAGGAAAAATTCACCATTTGCATAAGAAAGATGGATAAGATAAATGATTTATGTGAAATAGATTCACCTAAGAGAAAGTAGATTCACATAAGGATAGGTGGATTTTCCTAAAGATGAAGGGATAAGACTTAACAAAAAGAGGACTTAGGATGATGACAAGGATGATTCATTTAAGGATATGGCATATTCACCTACGGGATAGTGTATTCTCCCAAGAATATGGAAAAATTATTGATTGGTGGAATGACATACTAGATCAAGGAATGATACAAGGGTAGATTCACCTAAATATAGGGTAAATTCAGCTAAAAGGGTACCCATGAGATTGTGGTACTGAGTACCTATCTATGGATGGTGTATTTGGATACAAGTATGATGAAACCATGCTTGTGTATGATGAAACAAAGTCCAGATCTCTATTATAGGTCCAACATAATCTCTATTATTTGAGACACCATTTTATTAGCATATCCAATTAGGGTAATTTATGGGTTTAATTATGGATCATGTTGTCTATTTCCATGCACTGTTGAACTTATTTGGATGTATTGTGATTATTTTAATTTTGAAGTTATAAATAAATTATGTTTGTACCTTAGAAAGGGTAACTCCAATTGATGTTTGGGTAGTTTATTTGAAAACTTATGGTGATTATTACCCTATGTTATGTAATGGAGTTATTTTTACACTAAGTAATTAACTAGAAAAATGAATTTGTATTGTTGTACAAGTATGATACAATACAAGTATGATGAAACCATGCTTGTGTGTTTACATGTTTGTGCATCCTATTGAGAACCAACCTCGCTTTTGAGGAACTCAATAAATGTGGTGTTAAGTAGAAGAATGGAAAACTCAAGAAGCTATGGTGACATATTGTGGCATTAGTAGGGATTATCTCTATTGACCACACCTTTCAAAGATAGTATCCCCTAGTTCTCCTCATAGAATGGACCATTGGATGGCTCATAGTGGTATCCTATCCTACATTTATCTTGATGGCATTGCTGATAGTTGGTATGTGGTTCTTGGTACGGGTTTCCTCTTACCCTATTATCTTATTTATATCTTTGTTCCAACATGTGGAGATTGATTTTTGTCATGCTATGATGATTTTCATGTTTGAATGTGTTTTGACATTATGCAAATAGATATGATGTCACACCATACTTATGTTTTGATATAGTGCAGGTGATGGTTACATGTTGTTGATGGTAGCGATTTGGGTTCAAAGACACAATTCCACACACACACACAAATATTTGAAGATGCATTTTATATTATTCCTTCTTAGTGGCGATTAGTGTTGGAAGATTTGCACACATGTAGAGGGGAACTCATGTTAGATACAATAGGTTGTGTTTGATAACATTTGAATTTGCCTCATGATGTATACATATAGCTTTGGTGTGTGACATGCATGCACATTTTTCCATAAGACACATTGCTATGTGGCATGTGCCCTATGCATGTCTTCTTTGTGAGGCACATTGCTATGTGCAATGTGGCCCTAGGTGTGTCTTCTCTATGAGGTGTATTGCCATGATATGTTAGGATTTGTAGTGTGCAGGCCACAAATGCATGCATGAGGGACTATTATTATAGTCATGTTTTTTGGGCATGTAGCCTAGGCATGTCTTCTCCATTAGGTACATGGCCATGCTGTGTGGGAGTTTTTGTGTTCATACCACAAATGCACACATGAGGGACTATTATTGGAGTCATGATGAATCTTCACTCTATTTAGCCACAATTTCTAGTCGTATAGTTATGTAATGTGCACTTTTAAGGATTGTGAAGTTTCCTTCAAGTATTGATGATCTCTCATCTTTGTTGCATTGGTCAACAATTTTATTTTATCTTGTTTGAATTAGTTTAATCACTATTGTGAGTTTTCTCTATTGTGTAGTTATTTTGGCTATGTTTTATTTGCTATTGGAATTGAACACATTTATTTGACTTATTATAGTTACTATTTTTTCTTTCTTTCAATATTTATGATCTTTGGTAGTTTAGTGAAACTCTTGCTATTTTTAAATGTTGCCTTCTTTGTTGTGATGTGATTCCTCACCAAGATCAACATAGATAACCTTGGATGAGTGTATATAAGGAATCAAACATTGGGAAAATTTGAGGATAGGGGTAAGTGTTTGTTGTATGGGTAGCTACGATCCACTTGTACATTCTTAGTGATTATTGACGGCTATGTCTTGGAGCTGGCTAATCCCATTAAACAAACAAGGGGGAAGTCATACATAATTGTATGGATCCTCCCTAGTTGTGTGTGGATTCAAGACGACCATCATTTCATATGGTTCTTGGTTACTTTGTGAGACCATGGCATCCTCTTAGACCAATATGTGAGCCTTGTATTGTTATCCCTGCAATGTGGATGAATAAGTGTATGTTTAAATAAATGCTTTGCTTAGAATACTCAAAAATGTCTCTCAGAAAGTCTACAACAGGCAAACTTTTAGTAAGAATTTGCAGACACAATGCTCAGAAATTCACACAATCAGCTACATTAAATACGCTATCTATTAAGTTCAATGGTTTTGGTTCGATTTGCAATTTTTCTGAAGCTTTTGCACTGAAGTTTCCATAGCCTGATTTTTTAGCCTATGAAGAAAGACCATGTCAGATAATATCAACGAAGAACAAAATAAGGAGACAATTGCTAGATTATGGTCTAACTTGAAAAGAAAAGGTGATGGGAAATGTTATTGTCCCTGCAAAATTTGTAAGGGCTTAAAGACTAGAAGACTTCTAATCAAAACAACTAAGAAACATTGTAGGAAGAATGGTCACATTGAAGGGGGACATGATTATCATCAAAACCCTGAGAATATGGTTTTGGAAGTGGAGGAACATGGAGGTGTGAATATCGAAGCTGAAGATAATGATCCCATGGAAGATGACGATCATGCACCAAAAAACACAATTGAAGATGATGGTACAAATACATTGATCCATTACACATGTAGTATTGGCACAACTGATCATGAAGATTAGGATGACCTTGATGTTCATGATTTACCTCTTCTTGAGAAGGCATATGAGCCCCTTTACAAAGGCTCCCAAACAACTCTTCTCTCTACTGTATTGTTGTTGGTGAACTTGAAGGTTATGAATGGTTTATCCAACATAACAATCTCTCGTATGTTAAGGTGTGTCATACATGTCATTACAGTTAATAAATGATGAATCATGTACCATTAATATTCTTTATATTAACACCTCAAACTTTTTTTTTTGCTGTAGATTGATAGGTGAGTTTTTCTTACCACCATCAAATATTCTACCTTGCTCATACCGAGAATTATCTACCATTATGAAATATATTGGAATGGAGTATCAAACAATAGATGCTTGTCCTAATGATCATATTATATATCATAAACAACATGAATTTGGAACAAAATGCCCTAAATGTCATATCAGTAGATATCGAACATATCAAATAACAAAAAAGGTGCCTCGCAAGGTTCTTCGTTATATTCCCATTATTCCATGTATGCAACGATTATTTAGGTGCACTAGCTTGGCACAATTTATGGATTACCATGCACGCAATAGAAGTCGAGATGACATTATTCGAATGCCTGTGGATGGTTAAGCATTTATGGACATAGAGGAAACGTGGCCACACTTTAAAGAAGAACCTCGTAATCTCAGGCTTTCATTGGCAACAGACGGTGTCAATCCATTTGGAGAGTTGAGATCTGTTTACTCAGTGTGGCCTATTTTTGTTATCAACAATAATATTCCTCCATGGATGTCAATAAAGAGGGAGCACATAATGTTGGCAATGATTGTTCTAGGTATTTTATCATTTAATAGTCATCTACATTTAATTATAAATATTGTAGTAAAATGGTCATAATAATTATGTAATGTTTTTGTTCATTCCACTAAGCAAGTACCAAGTTAAAGATATGAATGTATATATTGAGCCTCTTATCGACGAGTTGCTGGAGTTATGGAATGGTGTGACCATGTATGACATCTCTAAACCAATAGGACAAAGACAATTTCAATTCCATGCAATGCTTGTATGGACAATACATGATGCCCCAGGGCTAACACATTTTTGTGGTACGTTATAGTGTTCAAGTTGCGCATGATAATTATAATTATAAAAATTAACATATTTAATAGAATTATACATTATCTTGTAGGTCTTCAAAGAAAGGGAAAATTTGCATGTCTAGTTTGTGGTCCAAAGATGAAATCCCGTCATTCAAAAAGTTTAGGAAAGCAGGTGTTTGATGAGTATAGGCACTTCCTTCACAAAAATCATAAGTACCAGAATACTGAAAAACATCTTTTCAATGGGAAAGAAGAGACTACATCAAAGCCACGAAGAATGACTCCTCATTTATGGAAGTTGGAATATAATAGAATTAATCGTCAAGGTAATGTCATTCCATCTAATGGTTTATGTTTGGAATTTGAATTTTTCTATCGTGTTTTGTTTATTGATGATGTAATTGATGATACTGAAGGTCGTCAAGGCATGGATGGCCACCTTCCAAAGGGACTAAAAAGTTATCCCAGACAATTCAGTAGGTTGCCTTACTACGAGCAACTACAAATTGTGCATTTGTTTGATACAATGCATATTGGAAAGAATATAACAGAGACATTATGGAAAATATTGGATGGAAGGCGTGACAAAGAAAAAATTGTCAAAATTTCTAGTGACATTGTGGAATCCAATCATGCAATGAAAAATGTCATTCAATCAAATAGCAATGGAGATCAGATTAATATAAGTGCCCTTCCTTGGTTATTAACGGAGCAGCAAAGCAATTCTATAAAAGAAGTCATACGAAAAATTCGATTTCCCACAGGATTTGCTGCAAACATAAACAATCTCATATCAAAGAAGAGTGAATTTGGGCCAGGGATGAAAACGCATGATTGGCATACCTTCATTAAGGTAATTCGCATTCTTGTGTATTTACTATATATTTGTATACTGCGCATGTACTTTTCATTGTATTATGTTAGAAAACAATGAAAAGATCATTTTATAATTGTTGCAGTACGCTCTACCTCTATCTCTCCCAAAACACTTCGATAATAATATCAAGCAAGTCATAAATGATCTTGGAAAATACATGAGGTAAGTAGTGATGTTTGTTCAATTTGTTGTATAGATATTATATTTGCCATTTGTTTTACTTGTTATGCAATATATTTGTATATTATTTTGTAAAGACTCGTTTATATATTTTTGCATCTTCAATCTCTTTAATTAGGTGGTTGTCATCTAAAGAAATCCACAAGGAAGATATAAAATATTGGAAGAGAAAAATCCCTCATCTAATGTGTGAAATGCAAAAGTGTCTACCTTCAACTTTTTTCAATGCACAAGA
This sequence comes from Cryptomeria japonica, assembly GCF_030272615.1. Taxonomy (NCBI): domain Eukaryota; kingdom Viridiplantae; phylum Streptophyta; class Pinopsida; order Cupressales; family Cupressaceae; genus Cryptomeria; species Cryptomeria japonica. The sequence continues at coordinate 423,865,309 of NC_081407.1, forward strand.
ATACTACCTCATACACCAAGTTGAGGAGATCGAATTGTGTGGACTTGTACACACTAGGTCAATGTGGATGGTTGAGAGGCACTTGAAATTTTTGAGGGCTTTGGTTTGACAAAGAGCACATCTTGAGGGTTCTATGGTGGAGGGATATATGGTATACCAAACTATGGTGTACATTACTGAATATCTTCCTAAGTTTGCAGCAAAAATCCACGTAGATCGCATTTGGGATCCCAACCCCATTAATAAATTCGAAGGGGAGCACTTGATGGGGAAAGGTAGATTGAAGAAAGTGAGAGGTAATTATAAGATGTTATTGTAGTAAATTAATTCATCATCTTCTAAATAAATCAATTGTAAGTGGTCTATTAATTATTTATACAGTTGGTCGGGAGTGGGATGCGCTACATTTGTATATTGCAAACAATCTTGATTAGATGACGGTGTGGATTGAACGAAGTCAACATTCTGGTCGCACATTAACATGGGATGGTGTCACTTCATTGGTTAAAGAAGCTCATCGTAATGGAGATTCGAATGTTACACAAAGGGAAATTGATTTAGCATATGGTTTAAGAGATCAATAGGTACATATAATTTTATTAATCACCCGTATGTTTATCAAGTCATGATGCAATAATTTTAATATGTTAGACATATTGCAGGTCAAACACCACAAGGCTATGTGCTGCAATGGTCATAAATTTCGCATCAAACAGTTGGATGACACGAAGAAAACTTGTGATTCTGGGATAATTGCAGTCTTTGAGGTGACCAATATTTCATCTAGAAACGACATACATCCTCAAGTGTCTCAAAATCGATACTATGGCATTTTGGATGATATACTTGAGTGTGACTTTAATTCCTTCAAATTAGTTCTGTTCGTCATCAAATGGTATAGGCTACGACTAAATATAAATGATCCTAATAGAACTGTTATCAAACATGATAATGGATTTACAATGGTTAATACAAGGTCGTTTGAACGAGTTGGGGATGAGCCCTATGTTCTTCCAACTCAATGTGAGCAGGTATTTTACTCGGAGGTTCCACATAAACCGGGTTGGTCATTTATTGTTAGACATGGTCCAAGAGGAAGGCCGATAATGTATAATATGATGGAAGAAGTAGAAGATGATATAGATGATCATGATCGATAGTTACTCGATGATGTTCCTGACGGAAATGTACACGAAGAAGAAGTTGATGATGATGATGGTGCTGCTGCTGATGATGATGGTGATGGTGATGGTGATGGTGTCAGTGATGGTGATGACGATGACGATGACGAACACAATGATGATGACGATGATGATGACGATGACGACAAGGAGGAGGATGATGATGATGATGATGATGATGATGATGATGATGATGATGATGATGATGATGATGATGATGATGATGATGATGATGATGGTCATGATGATGAGTTGGATGAAGAAGAAGATCAATGACATGAATGAAATGTATGAGATGCGATTATTATATTATCTATTTAATATTGATATCTTGATAGAAATTGATTTGACTTATATGGTTACATAAATAATTCATATGTTTTGAATTCTAATGCCATTACTTAATTAATTCATGATGCACCTCTAGCTATGTGATAGATGGTGATTTAAAATACATATGTGATGGATTACATGCTTATGATGATACATGTGACATATTTTGAACTTTGTGTTTATTTATGGAATGTGGACTACTTATTAGCTATGTGATGGATGGTGATTTATGATACGTATGTGATGGATTACATGTTTATGATGATACATATGTGATTCTTATGATGCTCAATTACATATATGATGATACATATGTGATGCTTATGATGCTTATGATGCTTATGATATTGCAGTATTTATTGTTTATCAAATTACAAATGTAATGCTTATGATGCTCAATTGTTGGTGCAAGAACCTGAACCCCTTTGATGAGGATCCTGCACAGTCTCATGGATCAACAGGTATAAGTCAATACACCTTATAGAAATAATATATTTTTTAAAAATTACAAGAAAAACAAACTTCCTCAATTTTTCAAACATCAACATTAGTAGCAAATCTAATACAGTTATCAACACTTGAGGCCCCCGTTGGACTTACTCAAATTTTAATCTCAACATCAACTTTATGGCCGACTTCTTCATCAATATTACCCTCATTTGCAAAATATCTCTCTCATTACCAACTAACTCTCTCATTTGATGGTGCACAGGTATCACCAAATAGGTATTTGTCAGATGTGTCTTCCTCGAGTGAGGGAAATGTAGGAATAGAAGAGGAAAGTGAGACATGTAGTAGATCTCAAATAGGGAGATCAACTAGAGGTCAAAAGATTAGAAGAAAATTCAATAAATGCATGGAATTTTTTCTTGCTCAAGGGGGGTCATGTTCTTATGATGATGAGACCAAAGGCGACATTGAGGTGCCCTTGAGGTACAAACATCTACAGAAACAATGTGTACCCAAGGAACTTCCTCCAATAAACACTGAATTTTGTGTTAATGAGAGGATATATCGCATAGCACCTTCGTCGTTACATGGTTTGGGCCTATTTTCCATGGACAACATAAAGGTCTATTACAACAAAGTTGCTGAATTGATGGAGTTTGTTGGACCTTGTTACAATTATAATGATTGGATGCAGATTGTTCGATATAAAAAAAGTATGCGTAGGTATGCACTGTCAGCCAATTATATACAACAAAAAGATAATGATCAGAGTAAGTGAGTTGCTGTATACATTGATGGAAGGCCAAAAGCAACAGGGAATATTGCAGGTTTTATAAATAGTACACGACCTGGGTCAACTAATAAGCAACCCAGTTGCATATTTGAGGCACGTGAGGGAAATTGTGTGTTTGTATGTGCGATAAAATCAATAAGTGCAAGAGAAGAGCTGCTAATCGATTACAATTTGAATCGTATAGATACAAACAAAGTTACTGTCATGGGGGTGGTACGTACTATATATATACCATTTAAGCCAACTTCCAATTAATGAATCCAATAAACCATTGTATTATTAAGTTTTTTTGCTAAGTCTATTGGTTTCATTTCGCTAACGTTTTTATATTTTTTCTTTGTCACAGGGCCACATGGATCCACCACATAGCACAGATAGGGGTGTAGGTCCCGACACTTCTACGGAGCAGGTAAACCTCATTGTAATTGTACAAATTAGATAGAATCAAACTGTTACATTATGATCTTTTCTTGAGTGTTTTGAAGTAATTTTGATAGTGTTAATTATATTCTTGTCATAGACGGATGTTCGGGATAAGGGAAAGGAACCTGCAGTACCTCAACACCTCCATAGGGATGTGGGGCTGTTGACAGTGTTATGCGCTGATGACATCGCACTTACCGCAAACCCTATGCAATTTGTACATAAGAATATTAGACAAATTAGGCAAGAGATTCTTGATTTGGCAACCATAAGTCCTCAGACTGATGAGATAACAAAGAGGGTGCAACTATTGTTGACGACAATGGAAAACTTGCAAGTAAGCAATAATGAAAGCTTTAATCATAACAAAAGTTCAATAATGGTTTATATTTTTATCTCTTTTATGTCATTAACTAAAATATGTATGTGTTGTTTTTACAGAAATTTATAGGGTCTCATCATCCTGGTGGCGATGATCAGGGTATTGCGAGTAGTTCAGGTGATGACCATGTTCTATATATTAAAACCACTCCTTTGGACTTGTGAACTTGCTTTTTTAATGTTTTACATATTTAATGTATTACTCTTCAGGTGCTGACATGGGTCTGAGGTCGAGCCCCACTGTATTGCCAACTGCAATGTCGGCAACACGTAGCATGTAGACATCGTCTGTTGCACTGGCTCGTGTTGACCCGCCCACTGGTGGTAGATCCCTCTTTTTCTCTCTCTCTTTCGTTATGTGTTTATTACCCTTGAAGTGTTCTTTCTTGGAGGCATTTCATAGTGGATTCATTTACTGTGGCAGGAGATGCACATGAGGATGCGCTAGAGGTGAGTACTGTTGATAACATACCATCATTTCCTGGATCTTCTCGTATTGCTAGTACGGGAACGTTGCAGGCCACATTGGTGGTGAGCGACGAAGAATTGATTCCCTTGAAGATACAGAAGGTTCGAGGTACTTTAAAAATATTATTATATATAGTCTAATTGTAATTTACTTACTGATTACTCATTTTGGACTAATGATCCCATGTTTTTTTTGCAGGAAATGATATTTTTTATAAAAATCTTAATGACATTTCATTGTAGATATTTGGGCCCACCATATGTAAAAGGTGGAACATCATACATGAACTAACCCTTATCCACTATTTTGATTTCATATCATTGCTAGAATAGTTTTCCTTTTATCCATTTCTTGAACTATATCAAAGGTAGCTTCAGTTTCTTTCTAAATCTAACAGGTTTGTTTTTGCTTTAAAGGTGGAATGACCAAGAAAAAAAGTTTAAAGATGAACTCACAAACCGTATGGTAGGGTTGTTTGGAAATGACACATTCGACAAGACTAAGCTCCTGGAAAAAGCTGGCACATATCTAAAGTATGTGAGTGACCAATACAAGACACATTTAGAGAAGAACATAAAGTATGAGCATCCCCCCATGATTCCAGAGAGGGAGTGGAAGGACCTGATTTTGGATGCAAAGGAGAGAATTGAAAGGAAAAAAGGAAATACACCACCAGACACTAGAAGAAGGTATGTGATACTATTAAGAATGTGAATATGTACTAATTATTCATTATATTTATATAATCTAACATATTTCAAACTTTTCATAGATTGAGTAACACGTCAAAGGCAACCAAGGCAAGACAAGAAAAGCATGGGCAACACAAACTTGGCTCTGGTGGTTATATGAAACTTGCCGCACGAATTGTAAGAATCAGTAAATTAAGTATCACATCAAAATATTTATAAATTGTAAACAATTTTTTTTTGATCAAACAATACAAGCAAAATTCACAATACTAAGCAAAAATGCAAGGCTCTGAATTCAATAGAGTGCCCACGGAAGATGACAAGAGAATTGGCTACCAGCAAGGCTATATAGCCATGGCTGAACGGCTACAAGAATTGAGTGGGAAAACACGAGATTCTGATGCATCTGTCACAACGGTAATTAAGCTAAATGAAAATTATTTCAAATTGAATACTTAACCAATAATCTATTTGATGTTAAGTTTCAACATAAAGTGACTATATTTTTTTTAAATAAGCAAGCAATGATAACACTGCGTGTGACATTGCAATGTAGCATGATAATCGTGGAACAAAACTTGTACATGAAGGTCCAGATGTGCATCTTAGTAGTGGAGGTATTCATTTGCTATTCAATTTTTTTTATGTAATTATTAATACAATTAAACATCTTAAATTGAAAATTAGTGTAGTAATTAATGTAACCTTTATTGTTAATATTTTAGAGCATGTAGTTGGTGGTGACCAAGTGGAGCATGATCCAGGTAGACAACATCAGGAACGTGATGTTCCCCAATCAGGTAAAGAGGACCACTGTTATTCCTTTAAACAAATTTAATTGCAATTGGTGTATTGATTAATGTAACGTTTCGTATTTCAACTCCAGAGGATCTAGAGGGTGCTCAGCATGTCGAGGTTGAGGCTAGACAAAATGATGTGGAAGATGATGTGGCCCCATCAGGTAAAGAGTGTAACGGTTGTGTTCTTTAAATTAATGAAATACTTGTAACAATAATAAAAAAATGTTTTGAATTTAACCCAATTCTTTGTTATTGCAGAGGACCCCCCTTTGGTTCAGCATCCTCATCTTTTGTATAGGACTAGGCATACATCAAGAGCACGAGAAGAGGGCATAACATCCATAGATGGGGGAAATGATGAAGAAACCGATGTTTCACTTAGTCTTTTCATAGCTTAAAAAAAAAACAAAGAAAGAAATGATTGTAATCTACCTTATTTGATAATGACTGATTTTTATGTGTAATGAATGTAATTATGTGCTAATGAATGTTCATGAATGATATGTGTTGATGATTATTGATGAATGTTGCGTTTTAATGAAAGTTAATGAATTTTATGTGTTAATGAACGTTATGTGATAATGAATGAATGTTATATTTTAATAATGGATGAAAGAATGAATGAATGTTAGATGTTAACGGGGAATTTAGAGTGATGTTAGGGGGGGGGGGGAGGGGCCAAATGAGCTTCCACCTTCACGTGGTTGGCCCTGTTAAGTAGAGAATATTAAACTATTCTTGAAACAAAGTGAAGCTCAATTATAAGATGTGAAATGTTTGAAAGGTGAGAGTCCACAAATAGATGTGAAATGTTTAAGTAGGCCTCCCAATGAAGTGGATCTCATAGACATGAAGAATCCTATATAGAGAATCATTGAGAGCCCTTGAAGAAGAAAATTTGAACTTCGATGAAGCAATACATGATGGAGGAATATCTTGCAAGAGGAAATCAAAGTTATTATGGTGTCATCTAGATCTGAATTGTGGTCTACTTTTCAAAAAAGTAAAGATGCTTGATATGAATGTGTCATTGATTTGACAATTTCTAATGTCTGGTAGATGACTTTGATGCTCTCAAATTGTTCTTGAAGCTTATATGGATTGGTTCTGATCCTTATAAGCTTTTAGACTGATTTAGGCACTATGATCTCACTGCAAATTTATCATTTATTGGTTGTTCTTTTGTTGATAGTGACATTTATCACTACTTTCATCTGAGGCAATCACTTCTTAACAGTCAAAAGGTTTCTCGAGGTCAAGTTATATCATGGAAAAATGAACACGGAGAAGAACTTTTGTTTTTAAGTAACAAGGTATAGATCTACATTCTGCATGACACTTTTGTAAATCCATGCATATACTGCTCTTATATATAATTTACTTTGTTAAAGAAATGCTTGTTATTATTATTCCAAAGAGGTTTACCTCGGCTGGGCATGATTTGAAGGAAAATCTCTCCCCACATAGGTAAGGAAAGAAAGCATCTAGATCCTATGTGTAAAACTTATATCCTTTCATAATCATGCGAGCATAACTTTCACAATCAAAGCCAAGTCTTGTCCAAAAAGCTGCAACTTCCCCATCAAATGGGGAGGTAACTCCACCAAAAAAAGCTTGGCATCATGCCCTCTGAGGGAACTTCATTGCTGCAAACTAAATTGTATGCCTTCCATGACCATTCAAGAATCCCTTAATAGTGGCCCACACTAAGAGTGGCAATATATAACTATCTAGGTACTCTAATATTCCTTCCTCCCATCCCAGTGCAACATACCAATGCACAAATGACCATAGATTTGTGGATATAGACCGTCCACATTCAAGTCATCTCACTATAGCCAATTGATGCAGGGGCATCTTCAAATTAAAATCATGGGATTCTTGAAGAATCAAACTCCTCTTGATTGGTTTTCAGGTTTTGAAACACTTAAGGATAGTTTTGGTTTATTTTCATGTTGATGTAATAAGTCACCCCACCTTGTAAGCCTATGCCCTAGGTAGGTGTGTTATAAACCACCTTGGGTATATGGAAATTGGGGTTATTCATGCCTTGAAGGAATTTTTAGTGCATTTGAAGAGTTTTAAGTGTCTTAGGGGTCAATTAGTGTCTAGGTGTGTTTAGGAGGACAAAATGTCAAAAGTTGTCAAGCAACTATGACAACTTTTAACCCAAAATTGCAACTTCCTCCAAACCACCATGTTAGTTTCCAAAATCAGTTGATAACTGCTAGAAGGGTCATTAAAGGTCGAATTCCAACCTTTGGAAAGGTTTTTGAAGGAAAATGAAATTTTTGTGAACAAAGAAACCAATAAAAATCTGTCTTTTTCCTGCATTTTGCTGCTATTTCCCATATTCTGTACAGTACAGCTTTCTCCAAGGCATAACACCTCTTGAATATGAAATTCACGTGTCTTACCTTTCCAATGCAACAAGTCTAAGCCTCTAACTCTTCTGGAGTCGTGAGAAAAGTGGTTTTTTGTGAAGGTACCCTGGATTTGATAGTCTACCTAGGGTTTGACAACAAATATGAGTTTTTCTTGCTGATACCTCATGGGATTTGTATGGCCTTTGGGGGTGAAGCAAGTGGTGAAAATTTAATTTAATATTTCCAAGACCTTTTGTAGGGAAGTGACAGGTAAAGGCGAGGGTTTGAAGTTTTAGAGGTGGGCATCTCTATGTGACCACCTTGGCTGGGTATGCATTCGACCCCACAAATGATGATAGCGGTAGAACCAAGGGCTATAAATTGGTAATTTATGTTGTATCCATGTCCCCCACATGTATCAGGTCTTACTTTGCCTAGGTAGCAGGTTTTGAGTATACTTCCTTTGTTAAGGTGGCCTAATTAGGGCTATTAGGCCTAGGAGTGAAGTTGGGTTTATAACCCTTAGACATTGGATCTACCCAAACCCTTTTGGAATCCTTTGGAAATCACTTGAATGAAAAAAAATCCACTCTTAGTTGTAGAGGTCTTTTGAGAAATTAACAAGAAACCTTAAGTTTTTCAGACTGGCAAGGCTACTAGGCGTGACAGGCCTAATTGTAGCAGCAGTACTATTTTTTTTCAATATATCATGTTTGATGATTGGAATAGGTCTATTAACCCTATAGGATAGTAAATCAAGGTATTGGAGGTCCCCATTGCCTTAGGAAGTGTGTGTCCACCTTTGGTTGGGTGTAGTGGCCTTTGAGTCCTGAGAGACTTTTGTGAGACACTGTGGGATTGGCATTGTCCAGATGGCTTAGTATGGGGAGAGGTATGAAAAAAATCAAATTGAAACAAATCCAACCCTTGATGTCTTTGTAGAAGTTGTAGGGTCCTTGTTTGGGGTTCTTGAGTGAAGGATCCTGTCTCAGCAACAAGGGCTCTGCATCACCAATGGGTGGATTAAATCCATACAACTGCGTAACTTGTAGATCTAAAAAAATGACGCATGTAAAACTCATCATCACATCAATAACTTGCAAACTGAGATACAAAGAAATACCATATGGATCTCAAGACAAAGACACCAAATCAACTCCAAATCCGATTTGCCAAACAATTCCACTAGTCAAGGAATCCATCAAGAAAATATTGTAGAGATGATGAGGGACTAATGATTTCATACCAACATCTCCTCAATGAGAAAGTTGCAAAAAACCTCCTTGAATCATGCATGCAAACCCACAACTATCTTTCTTCTATAAACACCTATTGATGTTTTTTTATGCACGGCGAACACAATAAAATACCAAGGTATTCTATCATCTCTTGAACAAAGAAACTTTGAATGCTAAACAAAGTGATCAATCAAAGTAACTCCAAGGTTTACAATACGAACTGTGCAACTTAATTGCATGGGATAGACTTAGTGAATATGGCGTGATTTTGCTGGAATCGCAAGGGGGCTTACATTTTTCTTGAAATCTACCGGAACTTGGACTCTACACTAACTTGCTTGGAAAATAAAAGACAAAAGAGATAAAGGGTTTAGAGATCTAATTTAATCCTAAGAACAGTGACAATAAAGGATGATGATTTGATAGACGAATTCCATAATCAAGCTTTGCTTTGCCATGTAGAAACAAGTACACAAAACTAATGCAATCTTCTAAGGAATAACGAAGGGTTTTCATATCATGAACATTCATTCGAATACCCAAAACTAGCGCAATTTAAGTGAACATTCACAATTGAACTTATGCTTAATGAAGTTCAGACTAACCGTACATTGCAACTTACAACCAGCAAATTACAAATACTATGAACAGGAATTCCATCAAGAAATCATCACATTTCTCCATTGCAATATATGAAATTTATCTAAACTTGAGAAGTAACAAGAAGCCATGCAACATGTAGAAATTACACGTAGAAATCCACCATGCTTCAATGAAGATCATGTATTAAAATCAACAAGTCTTGGCAACAATTCCTTCTTTCCTCCTACTCTACTATACTTGCTATCTAACTGCTATCTATGAACTATTAATTGTTGACTAGCAACTATTAACCTTTACAAATGAAAAGGCTAGGCCTTTTATAGACCCCCATTATAATGAATGACCCAGATTGACTATCAAATCAATAGTCGAGATAATATAGTGAAACCCTAATTAGGGCTTGTTATAACAAACTCCATTCTAGCCAATTAAATAATTACATTGAATAGGACACATGTCCACCTTGAATTCTAACCAATGAGGAAATAGGTTAGGTATGCTTGAACAAACTTTGATGCATTGCAATGTGTCACTAGCTCATTCATTACATGAATCAAGTACGATGAACTTGGACATGTCAATGTGGCTTCACTTGATTAGGTTGACGATGATTAGATGCCAACTCAACTTGCCAAGTCGATCATCACAAAGCTTATGTGATTGAGCAATATCTCTTGATACTCAACGTTATCTAGTTTTCTCAACATGATGAAGGTGGTGGGACATATCCCCAAATTGTATCATCTAGATGATCAAGTCCTTAGCTTTTGATTAATTCTTCTGAAACTATCTACTTGATCATGTTTGTGTCCTTCCATCTTCCTGATAGTTCTTGATCCTTTTATGTGACCGTGTGCTTAATGAAGTATATGTTTGATGATGCTTGGTCCTCCTTTTTTTGCATCTCCATACTGATGATGCTTGCTTCAACTTCATGGTGCATATACTTGACTTGAATGGCTTGCTTTGATGAAATCCTCTTTGAGATTCAAAAATCTACCTCTTTGTGGGGTAATTCACCTTGGTGAATATGTTTGATATAGACTTTGTAATGCCTAGGCTTGATGTAGAACCCACTTATTCTTGATCTATCCAACCTTGACCACCTTTGTAACTCTGACTTGAATACCTTGATCACTGGTGATTGATGTCTTACATATGGCCTATCGTGTTGTAGATCCCTTCATTTTAAAGCAATCCTTATTGATTTCTCCTTATTCTACTGATTGCTATTCTTGGATTTTCGAAGGGAATGCAAGATAGTCTTTTGTTTCTTCCTTGTTGAATCCTCATAATATCTTGATCATCATTTGACATTGTCCTTGCACCTTGAGATGCTCCTTCCTTTGTATTGCATTGTTGAAAGCTTTGAATAGGTTTAGCTCCTCATGTTGCCATCCTAAACTCATGAATCTTGGTATTGATATTGATGTGAAAACCCTCCATGATGCCAATGTCCTCTTTCATGCCTTGAAGCCTCCTTTCATCAAGTGTCTTCATCCTTGCATTGAAGCATGATGTTGGCATGCTCTACGTGCTGGGTAAGGTGTTCTTTTCCTTGTAATGAAGTCCTCACATCTTGAAAGCAAGAAAGAACATATCGTGAATGAAATGAAAAACAAATAATGCATCACAAATAAATTTAATCTGATTTTATACCCTAATTCACAGACCTACTCCCTAATTCTTCTCCTCTTAATTAGTTGCAAATTGAATTTGATGAGCATTTGATCTTTGTTTTATATGCTTCCTTTTTACCTTTGCCTTCATTTCACCTCCATAGGTCGGCCAGCCCAATAATTGTTTATTAAATTCATGAATTTACCTTCCTTCTAGCTGACTTAAGGTGCTCTTCTCTTGCTGAGTGGGTTTGGACTCCTCTCATGCACAGATTTAGGCACAAATAACAAGAAGGTTTGCACAAATTAGGGTCGGCAATGTAGAAAATTACTAATTTTATCCTTTAAACGTTTGCATTTTTCCTCAAAATAAGGCCAACTTAGGGCTATTTTACCCCCGAGTGGGTTTGAAAGGCTCATATACACAGACTAGAGGTGAGAGAGAGAGAGGGTGAGAGGAAGAGATAATGACCTAGAGAGGGTAGAGAAAGAGAAGTAGAGAGGGAGAGAAGAAGAGAGGGATGGAGAAAGAGACTTAGAGAGGGGAGAGAGAAGAGAGATAGTAGAGAGGGATAGAGAAGAGAGATAGAATAGAGATACCAATGCCAATCTTTTTCTATAAATTTTTTTTCTTCTGAAAAATAGGCTTACCGTCGGAATTCTGACATCAAAGCGTAAAAATTCCGACAGAGGAGTGTCATCGGATGCACAACATCCTCGTCGGAACTCTCCTGGAGGCCGTCGTAATTCCAACACCAAAGGGTTAAAATTACAATGGCCTCCAGGAGAGTTCCAACGAGGATGCTGTGCATCCGACGACACTCCTCTATCGGAATTTTTACGCTTTGATGTCGGAATTCCGACGGTAGCCCCAGATCGAGACGGTATTCTTTTTGGGTATGAGTATCAATGGCGGCCGTCGGAAAGGATGGGGCTGATGTCGGAATTGCGATGACCACAAGGATAGTCGGAACTTCCGACAAAAAGTTTTCGACGACTTTTTTTGTCAGTAGTGCGACAAAAATCCATCGGAATTCTGACGATTTGCCGTCAAAATTTTGACCCAAATGTACTAGTGAGCTTGGTATGCAAGATTGGATAAGTATCTTTTAAAGATTGGTTTTACTAAAGGAAATGTAGATAGCAATTTATATTACAAAGTAACTAATGATGACATCTTGATTATGGAAGTATTTGTTGATGATATAATCTTTGGAAGAGAAGATGGATTATGCAAAGAATTTTCTCTTGAAATGCAGCATGAATTTGAAATGTCTATGATCGGAGAAATAAAATTCTTTTTAGGATTGCAGATTTTGCAGACTGATAAAGGCATATTTTTGAGTCAATCTAAGTACTTGAAAGAACTACTTAAGAAATTTGGGATGGAGAACTCTAAACCGGTAAGCACACCTATGACTACAAATGACAAATTATCTCAAAGGGATGAATCTACACCTGTTAATCCAAATAGATACAAATCTATGATAGGAGGTTTACTGTATTTGACACAAACCAGACTTGATATTATGAATGCAGTATGTATAGTTTCTAGATTTCAGAGTAATCCTAGGGAAAATCACGAATCAGCAGTAAAAAGGATTTTCCGGTACTTACAAGGCACAGCAAATCTTGGATTATGGTATCCTAAAGATGAAAATTTTGATCTATATGCATACACATATGCAAATTGGGCAGGAGATGTGGATGATAGAAAAAGCACCACTGGAGGAGCATTCTTTCTTGGAAAGAGATTAGTTTCTTGGTTAAGTAAGAAACAGAGTTGTACATCTTTATCAATAGCAGAATCAGAATATGTTGCAGCAACAACAAACTGTACACAGGTACTTTGGCTTAAGAAAATGTTGAAAGACATAAAGGTAAAATGCAAGGAACCTATTACTATATATTGTGATAACACTGCAGCAATTGATATATCTAAGAATCCAGTATTACATTCTAAAACAAAACATGTTTCTATCAAACTGAATTTTCTAAGGGAAAAAGTTGAAGAAAAGGAGATAAAACTGGTTTATGCGAATACTAAAGAACAACTTGTAGATATTTTCACAAAACCTTTGCCTAAGGAAACTTTTGAGTATCTCAGAGATCAGCTTGAAGTCTTACCTCCACCGGTAGAGACTTAGATAGTTGATGATTGTCATCAACCGACAGAATTAAATGGACAAATCTTTTATTCCGGTATTTGATGAGGAAGCTACTTCTCAGGGGGAGTAGTTGGTATATTGAATTGGTTGGTATTTTGTATGAACTTGACTTTTTGTGACTTTGGCATTTGATGTCAAAGGGGGAGAGATATATGGAAAAACATTGGGGAGAGATATATGGAAAAATGCATTATCTTTTTGAGGAGAGATTGGTATGAGAGATTGGTATTGAAAATAAATCTTTGAATAAACACATGTTACTCCCAGGGGGAGAAATGGAGATTGTTGGTTTTTGTACTTGGCATTTCTGTTTTGGTACTTTGATGGTTTTTCCATCTTGTGTTGCCATCAATGCCAAAGGGGCAGATTGTTGGTTTTTTGGTATGGTTTTGTCATTGATGTCAACACCTGCTAAATACACCTACTTTGGAGATCCAACAACATTCACCGACAAACAGTAAACTGTGCAAACAATTACTGGTATATGGTTAACCGGCAGGATATAATGTTCATCGGTACCTGCAATGACATGGAAGACACTTTGTAATGTCAAAGACATCATGAGGACACTTTATTTTGAAGTAATAATCATTGGTATATTCTTATTTGCATATTTGCTTTTACCGACAAATAGGTCCAGGTTATCTAGGGTTACACCGACAAGTTTATCTTTTCTAGATCAGCATGGCACGCTATGGAGATGATTTATTATTGTTGTAAATGCATTAAGCCGACATGTTCAATCAGTTATTGCATCGGATATTGTATTGTTTGTAAAATGTTTTTATTGTAATATCTTGTAGAGCCGACCTACTAAAATTGGTCTTAGGGTATGGTATAAATGTAAGATCTTATTTGTAAGATCAAGTGTGGAATGCGAAAAAGATTTAAGGAAGGGTATATGCGAGATCAAGCAAGGATATACACGAAGACATCATTTGAAGGTGAAGTTAGGTTTTTGTAGAAGCATATCAACATTACACCGGTACTGAGTCCAACATATGAAGATGCTATTTTGTGCAGTATATTCTCATTGGATTTAACCATCCAACTGTAGTCAGTGTGACTCCCATTTGTGATTGAGCAGTGAGCTCTAGGTTGTTGGCCTTTCTGCATGTGCAAACCCCTCTTTGTACACTTACTATCTGCAGTAGTATCATCTGATTGTGGGCAAGGTTTCCCACCGTGGTTTTTCCCTTTATAGGGTTTCCACGTACAAATATTGGTGTCATGTGTTGTGGATGACTTTGTTCTTATGTTTCATGCATTAATTCTTACCGGTACAACAATTTTCTGTTAACACTGTCTACCGACATACTTAACTGATTTACCGGTATTAAGCATTAAGTTGGTTAATAAGTTTTTGGTTTGAATTTATTTGACAACTGATTCACCCCCCCCTCTTAGTTGTCTCTGGGACCTACAGACACATCATAGGTCATCTTGTATTGGAGACAAGATGGGAACCACTCTTGGGTGGTTTTAGGCAAGGGTTCTCTAATGCCATTTGATGGTTTCATGTATTGTATCTCCTATATATTACGTGCATGAGATGAAAATTGTGTGTAAGAACCTTATAGCAATTGAGTTACCTTTGGATCTTGGTTGGTGATACTCCTGTGAGAAGCTTTCTCTACGAGTATATTGTATTCTATTATTGATTTTTGAATAATAAACTGGGTGGCTTTTGGAGTATGGGTTTTTTCTCTCGAAAGGGTTTTCCCTAGACAAATAATTGTGTTGTGGTATGCATGTTATTTATATTAATTTTTGTTAAGTTTCTATAGCTATTGTAAAGATCTATTGAAGTTTTGCATTACCCTTCTCTCAAGATTAGTGTAGGAAGTTGTTCTGCTACTTAACTTCCTTAAAGTTCTCTTACCTTTGCTATTCATTTTGGGTTTTGCACCATAATTAGAGGTTGTGTTGAGTTGTGTTTGGGTGTGCCATGTTATGTCTTGGTTTGAGCTGCATTGTGTAAATTCATTCAAATGTTGTGTTTTTGGGCCAAATGATTATGTGCTACATGTTTCATCTACATGTTACCCTATTGCTAACTTGGGAGGATGTGTGCCAGTGTGTTTAATATTTGGGGTTGCATGGAAAGATGTACTAAGTTGTTTTTAGGTCCACTGTATCTCTTGGTTTGGACCACTTTCACTACATTAATATGTATTTGAGGCTGACTTGTTGGGGTCATTGCTTGTCCTCTGTTTTGGCCGATGTGACTTGATGTTTTCCTTTCTTGGAGCTTGTATATATAGAAGATCAAATTAGTTGCAAGTGTGTGGATTGATGTGGATTGTGAAAGATGCGAATTTAAGGAAGTAAAAGTGTGTGATGGAAGTTTTGGAGTTGAATTGCATAACAATTTCTTGAGGCAGTGAGTAAAAAAAACTACATTCCAAGGCGATTGTTGAAGGCTATGAGCTAAAGAATTATTCATTGCATTTCAAATATACATGTATTCTACCATGATATAGTGAATCTCTTTCGCAAGTCTTTTCTACTTATATCTTGCTCAACAAGTCCTTCAAGGATCAATATTCTTCCTTAGGTAGTGAGCCTTAGAACAAATTTTTAATATTGTCCATAGATTGTGAGTTAGCTCTCACTGTGGGTTTTCCCTTGTATTTTCCAAATAAATCTAGTGTTCTCTTGTGCATTGGTGTTCACTATTTTATCTTTCATTGCTATTGATATATTTAAGAGTTTCACAAGTTAAGTTTTAGAATACTAATTCACTGCCCTCTTAGTATCTAAATGTGCTAGACAATATTGTAAAATAAATAACCATATATGCTACTCAATATGTTTGACAAGAATTCTTCTAACTTATTAATATAAAATCCTGAATATATAAAAAATAAGCAAAATTATTTAACAACATCCTCACTTATATGCTAATTTGTAATCCTATAGAAAAAACACCCATATGTGACACTTAGTATATCTGATAAAGACTTGCTCTAACTCAATAATATAGAATCCAAAAATGGTAACCTTATTTAGCTCCTCGAGAAATCCTCCATGTGAATGAAACACTTATTCGTACTTCGCTAACAATTATCTCATAAGGTCATCATAATTGAAAGTGTACAAAACTAGAGTTTGCACCAAAACAAAGGTGCAATGATTAGCCGATTGTAAAATATACTTTAATGATTATGTTGGAGATTATAAAATTAGGGTGTGAAAATTGTATCTATTAGTCATTTCAGATGCAATTGACATAAAGTAATCTACTAGTTTTTAAATAACCTTTTCTAGTACTAAATAAATTTGTAAAGATTTAAATGTCTCAAATTCTGAACAAATATCATTATAGAGACACGTAATCATGCATCCAATATCCAATAGTTCTGACATATAACTTTTATTTTATTTTACAGTGATCGTTGTTGTAGTCTTGCTTCTTCTTGCTTCCTAATGATTGTATATGGGTTGTTTTGCATTTTAGAGTATCTTTCGAAGGAGAATACAGGTTCTATATGAAGACCGTTTAATGTTTTAACTCTGGATATGGCTGTAAATATCAAGCCTTGCCTTTCAATAGCTCCTATATCAATCGTTGCCTTCTGGATTGTTAAGCCTTGGGATTTGTGGACTGTTATAGCCCACACCATCTTAAGTGGGACTTGTTTTTTGTTTCCCAGTGATATTGGAGTTATTGGTACAACTTTTGGATCTATCAGATTCCATGATGGCCTAGTGTAGTTATTAATTCTTGTTATTACACATGCTGGAATATCTAGTGGCTTGGACGCATATTGATACACAATGTCGAGTACTTCACCTAAAGCCCCATTTACGAGGCCTTCTTTGGTCCATATATTTGCTGGCCTTTACATAATAGAACTTGCTTTTCAAGTTGTTCATCCACAGATTCAACATTTGACCGACTTCGAACATTTGTGTATCCCTAAGCACTATACATGGAAGAAAGTAAACTAACATTGCAGTTATTTAATTAGGGCGTTTAGAGTGTGTGCATAGCCATAGTTGGTTGAACTGTAAATCTTGAAGGTTACATATGTTACACATATTCAAAATCAACAGGTACAACAAAAAACTTCCATTTTCCAATTACCATACTATTCAGGGGGCATACATGACTAACAAATTCATGAAATTTATGCTTTGGTGTTGTTAGATGATTTATTCCATGAGAGTTAGTTGAAGTGTAAATCCTGAAGTTTATCCTTAAGATTTTAAATGCCTTAGCACTATTCATGGAAGGAAAAAAACTAACATTGTGGTTATGTTGTTGCAAAGGGAAACTCAATTGTACATTGTAGTCGTTCACAATTTTTCTCAAAGGTTATATATGTTACACGTATTCAAAATCAATAGGTACAACAAAAAACTTCCATTTTCCAATTTCCATACTATTCAGGGGGCCATACATGACTAACAAATTCATGGAAGTTATGCTTTGGTGTTGTTAAATCATTTATTCCATGAAACTCTCTATATCGCATTTCTCAGATCGATTCATAGTAGGTCTGAAGTACGTTGTAGGTTGTTTTAAGCGTTTGCATAGCACCCTCAACCAATTCAATCTCCTAGTTTTGAAGGTTTTGTGCCTGGTAACATGTTCACCTTAGATCTTTGATAGTTTCGTGGCAACTTGCAGTAACGTTCTTTGCAAGCATCTCAATTTCACTTTCATTGTTTCCATTCCAGTTAACGGAGTTTGAGTCAGATCCCGAAGCACTAGCGTCTTTTGGTCTCGAGGGTGACAGTTGATGATCAGGTAAACCACTTGAAATTGTGATTACATCAATAGCTTCATTTAATCGTGCCATGATCTGATAACACGTAGTAAACTTATATTATATGTAAATTAACACGTAGTAAAATTATATTATATAGAAATCATTAGCTTTTATCATAAAGCGGTGTATGGTATGCATAAATGTGCACCTCAGGGGCAAAATTTCTCAAGCTACATAAATTCTATCCTTCTTAATTTTTTTTCATCCCTGAAATTTTAATTAGATAAAAGGCTATATCTTTTCCAATGCAACAAAAATAATAGTTTATTATTTAAGAGCCATTGTTTTATTTTATTTTTAATTCAAATGCTATCCAGTCTTACTCCTAACTTTATTTTAATATACTTTTTAGTTTCTAAAACATTAGAATAAAAAAATGAAACATATAGAATAAAAAATGAAACAACACAATAAAAAAACTCATGAAAATAGCTTAAGTAAAAAATACGAAACCTTGAAAAATTAAAATTAAGGTTTAACTATGCCTAAATTCTATTCTATTATTTCCTTATTGCCCGTGGTAGTTCCAAGGTAGGAATTGTGGTTAAAAATAAATAAATATTAGTTTAACTATGCCCTAAATTCTATTCTATTATTTCTTAGTTTTGATTTGATAAATCGTATCAAAATACCAATAAATTTTATAAATATATAAACATACTAATTATAAACATATAAACATATTAGTTATTATAATGTATTAATGTTTTGATAAATTGATTTCATCCAACATATATAAACATATTAATTATCAAAACAAAAAATCAGCATTTAAATATTAAAAATAAAAAATAAAAAATAATACTCTCAGGCAAAAAGACATCGCAACTTTTGTAAAATGTATTTGATATAAACTTTACAAATTTAGTTTAAAAAATTAAATATTACTAATAGTTGTACTATTAAAAATTTAGTTTAGAGAGTTTAGAATATTTGAAGATTTAAATAATTTAAAATTATTGTGCAAGTAAATTTGATTAGAAAATTTATAAAATCATTTTTTAATTTGAATTACAATTTTTTACTTAATGTAAATATTTATACCATGTTTTAATTACAATGAAAATTAAAAGATTAAGATAAGTTTAAGGTTAGGGTTGGGGGTATGATTAGTTTACACCTGTGTATCATAATAATATATATTCTGCCCTATTGCCCTACTTAAGCATTTACTCCAAAATAAATTTGATTAGAAAATTTATAAAATCATTTTTTAATTTGAATTACAATTTTTTACTTAATGTAAATATTTATACCATGTTTTAATTATAGTGAAAGTTAAAAGATTAAGATAAGTTTAAGGTTAGGGTTCAAATATATATAGAATATTATTGAAATTGGGTTTTAATTTTTTTTATTTTTTTATTTTAATTATTAAATGAAGATTATCTTTTCTTATTTTGATATTTACTTATGTTAAAAAGGAAAACAACTTAAAATACTTTCCTTCCTTTTCATATATAACAAACAAAAGAAAATTCTTGTTGAGACATAGTAATTCTATTCTACTTTATTCAATTTCACAAAATTTCCATTGTCATAAACTTGGTTTTGGGGGCTAATACTCAAAACCCTAAGCGTGGAAATTGCAGATTTACCTACATTTCAGCAAGGAAAAACATCTATATAAACCAATATTATATATAAATTGCCACAATCAATGCACATTGAGAGATGTGTAACAACGCCACTTTGCACCATATTCACTCAATGCTATGAACGTTTCCGTGAGTTTATCTGCCACTTGGTCTGTGTCCTCATTTACAAATCCTATTGTAGATAGGAATTTGGAAATCATCAAAGCAAATAACAAATTTAGACTAGCTCAATCACAAAACTAGATTGCAATGATAACAAAACCTACAAACATTCAATAGAGATATGGAAATGAAACATTCAATTCAAACGCAAACCATCACAAATGTGGATGTCTCCTCCATGATTCTCCATTGTCCTTCTTTCTCCTTCAAATTGCTTTGTTTTATGGATCTCACCTTCAAGTGCATAAGCATAATGTGAAAGCAAGATTGACAAGACAGTAGCGCAAGAATACTAGAAGCGTGATTGATTCGGGGATCGATTCGAAAAAGTGATTAATTGGGATTGAAGAAATTCATCCAATTTATAGATAAATTGGAGAAAAGACAAGATTAGCATGAAGAGATTTGAAAGGAAATTTCAAATCAAGAATGACAAATATGACAAATTATGACAAATTGACACTTTCTATGCGAAATTAATTGATTGATAATTATGACAAATTGCTATGTCAAAATTGATTGATTGACAATTATGACAAATTATGACAAATTTGCTATGTCATTCCCATGAAGTTAGGTGAAATAGGAGAAATTAGAAAATTAGATGAATTAGAAATTAGGAAATTAGAAAATTGATGAAAATTAGAAAATTAGGAATTAGGAGAAATTAGTAAATTAGGTAAATTAATTAATAATTTTTCATTCATTAATTAATTCACAAAAAGAGGAGGAAATAGTTAGCCAATTAAATAAATATTTAATTGTGACAAGAAGACTTAGGATAAATAAATTATTTAACCTAGAGGGAAAATGACAAACAAGGTTAAATGAATAAAACCCTAGAAGATGAATTAGAAATGCAAGGACGACAATTAGGTCTTGACAAAAGATAATTGATATCGATTTGATTTGATCATGATTCTGACTGACAAAGGACCAATGCTGATAAACGATTGAGATTGATAAATGTGCCAATTGACGAGGAACAATGACTAATTGATCCAAATTGACATGATTGAGAAGAACGACGATCAATGTCAAATCGATCGCAAAATGACAAGATTGAAAATGACAACGATCGATGACAAAATAGATTGCAAAATGACAAGATTGAAAATGACCACGATCGATGACAAATCGACCGCAAGATGACAAGATTGAAAATGACCACGATCGATGACAAATCGATCGCAAGATGATAAGATTGATAAGAGGACAAAACCCTAATTCCATCATCAATTAGGATTGACGATGTCAAAATATGCCAAATGAGCACGCACATTGATGCGACAGGATAAGATCGACCAAAATCATGACTGAAGATTGTTATCGACAAGACCAAATTCGAAAGCGAGACAAATGAAGAATGCAGAAGAAGGACTTGATGCTCGCAAATGATAAAGACCAAGTGTGCAACATAGGAGAAATGTTAATGCGACGCAAAAACCCTAAAATAAGGCAATGCGCCAATGTTAAAGTATGACTCTGCAAGTGTTGACCATTTTTAGACGTCTACACCTATAAAACATGTTAGTCCATTTATTTGCCATGAAGCGACCTTATATCGCCTACTCTTTCAGTTGTGGGCGTTTTTTAAATATAAAGTTTTGCAGGTCTGTTGAAATCGAATGATCATCGATTCATTTAATACAGATAACTCTCCTTACCACTTTTGTATGAAATGTAAACCTTTATAGCAGTCTCAGGTATTAACTATAACAACTATATTTTGGATTTTCTAATTAAATTATTCTTCCTTAAAACCTTTCATTCTGAGGTATGTTCTCTAACTTTGTTTTCAATTTTAAATTTGAGTTTAACTCGTTGCTGCTTTGGGGGCTTTTGAATCTCAGTTCGGCTATACGTTTCTGGAGACTCGTTTTCATTTGTTTTTCTTCTTGATTTTTTGGGCTTCTGAACTTTAAAGGCATGATTGACATTGTCAATTTTAAAATATTCATGTCTCTCTTAATGAGACCATATATTGTAAGCAGTGTTCTTTCTTGCTTTCGAATTTATTGCTTCTTGTATGGTGCTGTAATGGCTTGTAGATGAATGCAGGAAAATTGTGAACACCCAAACAGAGAAATCAATGAGATCCCAGAGCGGGAAATAAATGATATAGCTTCAGCCAGAGAAGGTTAAAAAATTGCAAAGGAGTGAAAGATGAAATCACACAAACTTTATTGGCAGTTCCATGTAATTTAAAATTACAGATAAGATTTGAGGGATGCATGGAATGGAGTGAAGGCATCGTAGCAACAAAAGATTGCAGGGAGGAAAGAGGAGGAAAGGGCGTGGAATAGCATTTTGTAATTGCAAGCTTATTAAAGAAACAAATAACCATCTTTGCGCAACAATGACATTTGAAAGAAAAGACCTTAAAATTTGTGATTACAAATGTTTTGTCATAACCATTTTTTTCAATGAAACCAAAATAATGGAAGGTTGATTGTATTTCTTTTTCACAAATAATATAACAAAAAACAAAGAGGGAGCGATAAACGATATGATAAATACCTGGTGCAAATTCTTTATTTCTTTGTTAGCCGCTATTGTAAGTAATTTCGAGCCCTGGATTCATAGTTCAAACGTGGGTCTCACTCTCTATTTTTGTACATCTTTAAACCATCAATTTTTTTACATCTTTAAACTATCAATCTGAAATTTAACAAAATTAAAAACTCATTTTAGCTAATTTTTTACGGTAGCCTGATTGTTGATCTGGGTTGCAAACAGATGAGCTTTTGCAGAAGGAGAGCGGTGAGGCAGCAAGCAGCTAGGTTTTTTTAGCATCTACTATTTAACGCCACGAAAAAGTTTAACTCAGTTATCATCTACTATTTAACGCCACGATAAAGTTTAACTCAGCACGTAAATAGGTGCTAGCGGTATTTGAGATCAATGTTTAGGTAAATATGATGTCGCGTCCAGCCCTCCATTTTACAGTTGCTGACAAGTTTCCTGGAAAGTACGAATGCGTCAGTATAAAAGATTATTTTACCACTCACCAAAATTTGCTCTCGTCAAAACCTTGGCGTGAACTTTTTACAGAATGCGTGAGACAATCCCAGTAGACAATGCCAACGTTAAATAGCCTATCGGCTAATAAAAGAGGCAGTCTTAAGCCAATCTATAAAGTGTCAATGAAAGAGTCAACAAACAAGAAGATGCTTCATCATTATTTGCCTCGGCTTCCTCGATGATAGAGGTCTAAGTGAAGATGTGATCAATGGAGTTCCACCTCTTTTGGACCCCAAGAAAAAGAGTTCACAAAAGAAAAAAGAAAAAGTGCACACTGTTTCCGAAAAGAGATGATTACTTACCCCTTTAAAATCAATATGGATGCATAGTTTAAAGTCACCTTAAACTTTTGGCTCAAATCTAGCATTAGTGCTCTCGTGCACGCATATGCCGACATATTTTCCCTTCTCACCATCAATGGATGGTTCGGTGGGCAAAGATCGAAAGCTATTTAACCAGTGAATCAGCGTGTAGTTCATCACGAAGGGCATGAAAGTGGAGGTGGGAGCATATGACCAAACTCGTGAAGTTTAGCAGAAACCACTGGCGATGGCCACGTATTAGATTATTGGGCTGTAACCCTCGTGTTCATACATGATAATTCTGTGGCATGATCAGGATAAAATCACGGAAGATGTTGAATAAAGCCAGTGATCATGTGGAGGTAAAACTTGGCCAAATTCATTCATGGAAGTGGCCTCATCCCGACTGTCACCCCCTGCTTTGTGGGCAAAACCGCCTTCCAGGTGGAGGAGGGGGACTAGGGCCGGAGAATCCTTAAGCGCCCTTTCCTCCTCAAAACAGGAGGCTTTTAATGGCCTCTCTTGCAGAGGAGGCAATTTGAAAGCAGACCCACTGCGCCTCATCATGTTTCAGGTAATTTGAATCAATTAAGGAATTTTAATCATGTTTTCCAGATCCGCAGTTTCCTGCAGTGAATTTTAATCAAACAGCCAATAATTTCATCAAACAGCCAATAATTTTGTGAAGTCTTGCCTCCTCAAATGAATCATTTGAAACTCGATGCAACTTACTGTTCTTGTTAACGAGATGCATAGTTTTTTGTTTTGATGTTGCTGTGCAGGGATTTAATTGGGAGTCATGGAAGAGCTCATGCTGGTATGATGTGCTCAAAAGCAAAGTGAAAGATTTGGCCGAGGCTGGCATTACAGACATATGGCTTCCACCTCCATCGCATTCCGTGGCTCCTCAAGGTAAAGTTAGGCTTTGTTGGGTTTAATTATTATGAATGAATGTAGGTAAGTTTTTATAATGTCCAGAATGTTAAACAGTGTATGGGACCACGAAATAATCAGTAGTATAATTAAGTATAAAAGTTCAAACAAGCTAGTCATTTTACAGAATTATTTTGATCTTTCTGTTTTTTTTTTTATTATGGATCTTTCATCTAATAATCTGTAAACCCACATATAAAATCTCAATGTAATTGTCCTAAATATCTATGTAATCTGGACTCACCATGATTGGAGTGTCATTTTGTCTCAACTAATTCCAAACTACAGACACAATATATTCTATTCGACCACTCTTCTTGGAATACTATCCATCTTTATGCAAACTATTCCTTAGCTGAATAATTAATATTTTTTGTTTTCCATTTTGTTAATGTTCCTATATAATTCTTTCCTGTGTGATCGTTTAAAGAATTTGATTGCTTGATTTAGTATTCTTTTCCTTTCAAATTACCTTACATTTGGAATTAAAATATAAATCTACACTGTTTCTTTTGATAAAAGTGCCAAGTGTACTTTTATTATATAGTATATCCAGTCAAGGCATTTTTGAGCGTGTCTATGTAGCATATAGAATGCAACTGATTAGACATCTACCACTATTGACATGCAAATATATCTGACATTTAAGTTGGGGCACAGGATACATGCCAGGTAGGTTGTATGATTTGGATGCATCAAAATATGGCACTGAAGAGAAGTTGAGGGAGCTTATTGACACCTGCCATGAGCAAGGCATACGGTGCATGTCGGATGTGGTCATAAACCACCGATGCGCCGATTTCAAGGACGAGCGTGGCGTCTGGTGTGTCTTTGAAGGAGGCACACCAGACGAGCGACTCGATTGGGGGCCATGGGCGGTGGTCAAGAACGACGTCCAATACTCCGACTCCACCGGCAAACCTGACACCGGCGAAGACTTCGGCGCTGCCCCCGACATCGACCACACCAATCCACGTGTGCAAAATGATCTGATCGAATGGCTGCGGTGGCTGAAGTCCCATGTGGGCTTCGACGGATGGCGTTTTGACTTTGCCAAAGGCTATGCCCCCTGCTACGTGGGGCTCTACATCTCAAAGACGGAGCCCCAAGTGGTAGTAGGTGAAATCTGGAACAGCCTCGCCTATGGCCCGGACGGACGTCCTGTTTACAATCAAGATGCCCACCGCCAACAGCTGGTGGATTGGGTCCATGGCACAGGGGACTCTGCCCTGACCTTCGACTTCACCACCAAGGGCATTCTTCAGGAGGCCCTACGCCCCAATGCCCATGAGCTTTGGCGCCTCCGGGACTCTGACAACCGTCCCCCAGGCATGATTGGCTTTTGGGGCGAGAAAGCTGTCACCTTTGTGGACAACCATGACACTGGCTCCACTCAAAATCATTGGCCCTTTCCTCCAGACTCAATTCTCCTCGGATATGTCTACATTCTTACTCATTCTGGAACTCCCTGCATTGTAAGTCACTCTTGTTTTTCTCCAATTCCTTTCAGTGAACTCAACTGACTGTGCTTTTCCATCTCTTGTGTCAGTTTTATGACCATTTCTTCGATTGGGGCATGAGTAAAGAGATAATGGATTTGGTGGAAATACGTAGGAGAAATGACATTAGAGCCAACAGCCTGTGCAACATCATTGCAGCAGAGGGAGATTTGTACATGGCGTGCGTGGATGAGAAAGTTATAGTGAAGATTGGAGCGAGGTTTGACATTGGAGGACTGGCTCCCTCGCCTCATGTGTTTGATATAGTAGCTGCAGGCCACCATTACTGCGTGTGGGAAAAAAGGAGCATATGAGACCACTGCAAAAAAATTTCCCATTTGTTAGGAGACAATGAAATAAGTGAAATAATTTATATTTATTTTTAGTAATATTGTAGAAATCAGACAAATGAAAATAAAAAGTTTAATAATGTTCAAGAGATCAATATAGAAAGAGCACAAAATGAGTTTAATAATATTATCAAATAATATTATTCTATGTAACTTTTTCAAAATCTTGTAAAATTATATTATTCTATGTAATCATTAAAGTTTCAATTACTTTTGTATCTGTTATATATTTGTTTTGAGTTTGGCATATTTTGCATTTATTTTATGTTTTGTTGTGTTTAGTTTTGCATGGTTAAGAAGTTGATCAACGTAAAAGCTTACTATTTGGATTTAATCAAGCACCTTAGTTTTCAATAAATGAATTTTTTATCAATTGTTTTGTAAATGCATACAAATAAATTTGATCATTTTAGTAGTGTTATGTGAATTACAGTCAAATTTACAATTTGCGAAATCGATAAGCCCTTCTCTATAAAGCTTGTATGACTATTTAAAAAATAAAACACTGTTGTTTGGATTTAAGTTTATGTAACATAATTTTTATTCTAGTTGTATCAAATTAACTAATATAATTAGAGGATAATTTAGTAGTTGTGTGCCATAATTTTATACTTCTTAAATTTTGATAGTAGCTTATTTGATTAGTTTAAGCATAAGACCTATATCATCAAATATGATGTCACATCATCATGTTTTTGTTGAGGTGTCGTGAAAGACTCCTAAAAGGGTAAGACAAATAATTGTGCCTAACAGATAGAAACTGTTGATGTTGTTGTCTGAAGCCTTTGCAAAATTGATAATCTTCTGGTAAGGATGTCATGGTTCAAGTCGTGGGCGAATGGTGTTCACCTAAATGTCGCATGCTAAAGGTTGAGCACTATTATTTTGAGCCGGTGGCTTGGCATTTTTGGCAATACCCATGTACCTTAATCAACGCACCATACAGATTTGGCATATTGTTTGCTTTGGCCGAATCATTTCTCATTTGTTGTGCGTGAGGTGTCGATCTGGGTCAACTGTTGCTTGATTGAAATTTTGTTAGTGATGGTGAAATCCACTTTCACCATAGCAGAGCTTCTCATGCCTCGTGTGGATATATGTGAGCAGCTTTTGTTTGGTTTCTGCATCGATCATTGGAGGCATACATTTGAGATGGAATTGAAGTAGTTTGTTTGTTCATTCGTGGCACAGTGGTGATATATACTGGCAGTTTGGGAGCATCGCTGCTCCAACATGGTATCATTTATTTTAGATCTAAACTTTGCTGGCCCAGCTACTACGTGATTGGTGGTTTTCCTATTATGTGACGCATTGTTATTGTTGGTTATTCAATTTGTGATTGGAATCACATCCACTATTTCTATGAAGGTTATCGCATCATTTGTTTGCAGATCCTTGTTAGGGCAGAAATGTAAATGAAATGACAAAAATAAAATGAAACACTTTTCGATTAGTATTCAAGAAGTACTTGCTGCATAATAAAGGCAGCGAACAGTTTGCACAGTTACACAAAAACTGTCGGATGGAACAAATAAGTTATAACTGTACAAAAACTAATAAAATCAAACAAAACTAAAATTAACCTAAAATTACTAAGTTTTAACCTAAAGATTAATACATTAACATCTCCCCCTTAATCTGAAGGAGTTAAACCAATCATTTCACGAAATTTTTCAAACTTAACACGACCCAATGCTTTGGTAAGTATATCTGCAGGTTGGTCTGTAGTAGCACAATATTGAAGGGAGATACTGCCATCTTTCACATACTGCCGAATAAAATGAAACTTGGTGTTGATATGTTTGGTACGATCATGAAACACTGGGTTCTTAGCCATTTTTATAGTAGATTGATTGTCAATAAAGAGTGGTGTGGAAGAAGCTTGTGGTGCCTGCAAATCTGCAAGAATTCTTCGAAGCCATAAGATTTCTCTAGTTGCCTCAGATGCTGCTATATATTCTGCTTCTGCAGAAGAGAGAGTTGGGACTGGTTGTTTTTTAGATTTCCAAGAGATTACAGCAGAACCAAGAGACATTAAGTAACCAGATGTAGATTTTCCATCATCCATATCACCTGCATAATCTGAATCTGAATAACTAAGCAAAGAAAATTTTGATATCTTGGAGTATTTAAGCCCATAGTTTTGAGTGCCCTGTAGATATCGAAGAACCCGTTTGGCTGCTAACCAATGAGTTTCTCTAGGTTGTTGCATAAATCGGGACAGAACTCCAACAGAAAAAGAAATATCAGGTCGAGTAGTTGTAGCATAAATCAAACTGCCAACTAGTTGCCTATAAGAAGTTGCATCAACCAAATCAGAAGAATCATTAGATGAAAGTTTGAGATTTTGCTCCATAGGAGTGTTGAGAGGCTTGCAATCAGCCATACCAAACTTTTTGAGAAGATCACCAATATATTTTTGTTGACTGATGAAGATAGATTGGGGGTTTTGAATCACCTCAATTCCCAAATAGTAATGAAGATGACCCAAATCAGTCATATCAAAACCTTGCTGCAATCCTTCTTTTACATTTTGAATATTAGCCTCACTAGTTCCAGTGATAAATAAATCATCCACATAAACAATAAGATAGACAATAGTACCATCAATCTGTTTAACAAAAAGAGTTGCATCATCAAATTCAAAGTGATGAAAATTCAACTGCAAGAGATGCTCAGTAAGTTTTTCATACCAGGCTCGTGGGGCTTGTTTTAAACCATACCATGATTTTATAAGCTTGCATACCTTGTCCTCTTTACCAGGAACTTCAAAGCCTTCAGGTTGAGTCATATATACTATTTCTTTAAGATCACCATTCAAGAATGCAGTTTTAACATCCATGTGATGGATGTTCCAACCATTTTGGGCTGCTAAAGCCAACAAAACACGAATAGTAGTCCATTTTGCTATAAGGGCAAATGTTTCATCATAGTCTATGCCCTCTTTTTGAGCATAACCTTTGGCAACAAGGCGTGCTTTGTGTTTATCAAGTGAACCATCAGCGTTATATTTATTTCTAAAAATCCACTTACAACCGATAGGTTTACAATAAAGAGGAGGATCAACCAACTCCCATGTGCCATTATTCAAAAGTGCATTATACTCATGTTGCATAGCTTGCCTCCAAAATGAAATATGATGAGCTTCTTTATAGGAATTTGGTGTTGAGTCGATTGTGAGATTGAGCTCATCAATAGACTCAAGGTTATCTGAAATATTAGATTGAGCTTGTAGCCTTGCTTTATAAGAACTTCTTGTACCTGTTTTACCTATTTCATCAGGTCGCAAATCTTTCAAAGTTTGTTGAACTTGTTTGGTCCACCTATGAGAGGATTTTTGTGGGACAATAGATGTTTCTATTTGTAGATTAGAATCTTCATTGGGAGGTAATGAGTCAGGCTCATCATTAGTGAGAACATCACTATGAGAAGGGGCTTCTTCTGGTACATGAAGAGGTGGAGCATCATGAGTTGAGGTAGCTTGAGATGCAGGTTCTACACATGTATTCATTCCTCCAGAGTGTAAAATCTCACAAGAATTTTCTATCCAAGGAGAAGATGTGGCAAATTTATTAAGCTGTTTTAACTCATTTTCAATATGTGTATCACTTTTGAAAGATTCACAAAATACAACATCACGAGCAATAAAAAACTTTTTATGAACTTCATCATATAATCTATAGGCTTTTGAAGTTTCAGAATAGCCCAAAAAAATGCACTTATAACTATGATGATGCAACTTATTCCTTTTTTCTTTAGGAATCAAAGCATAGCAAATAGAACCAAAAATTCGAAGGTGTCGAATAGTTGGAGGATAACCAAACCAAACCTCATATGGAGTTGTTTGGTGAAGAGCAGATGATGGAGATCTATTGCGAAGATAGACTGCTGTTCTTGCTACTTCAGCCCAAAAATATAACTTGATGCCTTTGAAATATAACATTGCTCGAACCATGTTCATGATAGTTCTATTCATTCTTTCAACAACACCGTTTTGTTGA